>NC_049217.1:25916118-25963618 GCF_013347855.1 Anguilla anguilla | reverse complement strand
TTGCGTGCGTGTGTGTGTGTTTGTGCGTGCGTTCGTGCGTGCATGTGTGTGTGTGTGTTTGTGTGTGTGTGTGTTCGTGCGTGTGTGCGTGTGTGTGTGTGTTTGTGCGTGCGTTCGTGCGTGCGTGCATGTGTGTGTGTGTGTGTTTGTGTGTGTGTGTGTTCGTGCGTGTGTGCGTGTGTTTGTGCGTGCGTGTGTGCGTGCGTGCGTGCGCGTGCGCGTGCGTGTGTGTGTGTGTGTTCGTGTGTGTTTGTGTGTGTGTGTGTGTGTGTGTTCGTGCGTGCGTGCGTGCGTGTGTGTGTTCGTGCGTGTGCGCGCGTGTGTGTGTGTGTGTGTGTGTGTGTGTGTTTGTGCGTGTGTGTGTGTGTGTGTATGTGCATTCAGAACGGGGCTGTTCACTCCAGACCTGGCGTTTGAGGCCATAGTGAAAAAGCAGGTCATTAAGCTGAAAGAGCCGTGTCTCAAATGCATCGATCTGGTCATTCAGGAGCTCATCAACACCGTCAGGCAGTGCACCAACAAGGTACTGCCTCCTGCCACCGGGGGGCGCCCTGGAGCCTCGCCGTCCCAGGTCCGCTCTGCAGGGGCGGGGGGCGGCGGAATCTCGCCTGCTCCAGCTGAGGACTGCTTGAGACGGAGGGTTCCCCCACCCCCCCCCCCCCCCCGCGCGCGCTGTGGTTGTGGTTTTGGGTGTCGGGGTTTCTGGTGACTGGACCGCAGTTCGCAACGGTCGAGCGTTCCTCACCAGACGCCTCCCGTCTCACGCTGACGAGCCGCGGGGTTCTCCCCCTTCTCTCTGCTCTGAACCGGGGCGCGCTGACCACGGTCAGGAGGGCAGCTGGGACAGGCCGGGCCTGTGAAGCAGGACGGGCTCTGGGCCTTTAAAACAGGACCTGAGCGGGCTGCTGTCTGGGTCTGCTTTGCTTAGTTTGGCAGAAGGAAGTGCTGTCACTCTCTGTGATGGGGAGCCCCGTCAATCCGCTTCACCTGCCAGTGCTAGTGAAGACTTTATGGATGTGAAACTAAAGAGCTGGCCTGCTGTGGAAGAGTCCAAACACACAGCTGGAGGCTAACGGTGTTAGGCTCACTGCTGAACACAACAGCCCAGAATGCTGCTGCTTCTTCAGCCCTTTAATTATTTTATGCGACGAGTGAGATGGCAAGTGAGCGGCACTCTGGGAAATGGAGTTTTGGCTGACCTGCTCTGGTGGGGTTGTGTCATCCGTGCTTTGTCCTCGTGGCTTGTTTGTTCAGGTTCAGCCGTCTGTTGTCTCTCCGTCAACGCCAGCCAAAACTCCCCCAGTGAACCCCACTAGTGTTGCCCGGGGCGACGTTTGCCTATCTGCCCTCAGGTTTTTTCCAGATTATGGGATGGAGAACCCTGCCGCTCGTCGTCGTGTTTCTGCTTATGACTCTGTACGCCGAGTGGAAAAACTGACTAAACTAAACAAAAAACCCTTTGTCTTATTTTTCCTCTCTACTCCTTTTTTTTTCTCTTTCTGTCCTTTCACTCTGCTTCTTTTTTTTGTTTGTTTGTTTCCCTCTACACCTGTCACCTGACACTTCCTTCTTCCAAACCCCTCCTCCCAACCCCGTCCGTCTCACCTAAAATGCCGCCCCCCCCCCCCCCATAACTCTCCAGAACGGGGCTGTTTACGCCCGACCTGGCCTTCGAGGTCATTGTAAAAAGGCAGATTCTCAAACTGAGAGAGCCCAGTCTGAAATGCGTGGACCTCGTCGTGTCCGAGCTCAACGCCCTCGTCAGGAAGTGCTCCGACAAGGTAAAGAGGAGCTGAGGAGAAAAAAAAAAAAGAGAGAATGAAAGAAGAGGAGGTGGAGGAGAAAGACCTTGTCCTTCCTGCCCTGCGTCCTCCGCCTGCGTCCCTGTGTTTTTTTTTGTTCCTTGTCGTTATGTGTCATTAGCCTCAAAATTTCCCCGCACCTCAGCTAACCCTTCCCGCGTCTTAACTGGCGATCGACCTCGCCCTCGCCCCCGCCCCCGTCATCTTTCACTTCCGCTTTCCTAGCATAGAGGCTTCTTTTTCAGCTTTTAGCATAGCTTCGCGGTTTTGTAGAATCTCTGTTGCACACCCTGTCTGAAGACTGGTGTATTTGGAGCATAGCTTGTCTGTTACGTAGGCTCTTTAGTGTGCAGTGCCCCTGTAACATAGCGTCTCAGCAGTTTAGTATCTTTGTACTCTTTAGTGCCTCTAGTGCCTCGTCTGTGTAGCGTAGTGTCACTGTAGTGTGTAGTGTCTCTAGCATATCGTCTCTGTGGTTTAAATTTTTTAAAATTCTTTAGGGCCTCTAGCATCAGGTCTGTGTAGCGTAGCGTCACTGTCGTGTGTAGTGTCTCTAGCACATCGTCTCTGTGGTTTTAGCATTTCTTTTAATGTTTAGTGCCTGTAGCCGTAAGCCTTTGTAGCGTTAGCGTTGCTAAAATGTGTAGCGCTTCTGTAGCTTGGTGGCCTTGTTGTGTGTAGCTCCTCTGCGTCGCAGCATCGGTCACGCGTAGCGTGTCTAGCGGTTAGCGTCTCTGTGTGGCTCGTGGTTTGTCCCACCTCTCCTGTTACGTCCGAGGGATAGCGTCATTATTAGTAGCGTTTGTTTCGCGGATGCCCTTAAACGAACCTGTGAGGAAAAGGAGAGTCCTCGTTTTCCTCCATTTCGGCGAACGTCCCCAAGCTGTCGCAGTTGGGAGGGGGAGGGGGAGGGGAAGCTGCTCTCTCCAGGGAAATGGATGTGTCCTCTCCCTGTACCCCTGCTGTACCACAGTAGGACTGCACACTTCCTGTGAATTTCCCGTGAAGTTCCTGCTGACTTTCTCTGCTCGTGTTTCCTCTCGCCGGCTAACACTGCTAGCACCTCTAGCTAACGCAGAAATGGATGAATCGCAAGTCACTTAGCAGCTTGGGATGACCGGTTTTAGACTATAGTGGTGGAATATAAAGCATTTCTCACTTCATGTATGTGTAAAATGGAAGTCTGGAGTATTGTAATGCTAATGTAACAGTCATTTTCACAGTCTTTCCATCAGTCATCCCAGGCTGACCAGCCTTGTCTTCCAAAATTTTAGCTGTGTGTAGTGTGTGTGTGTGTGTGTGTGTATTGTGTGTGTGGTCGCATGCAAATACCTCATGTGTAGTGTGTAGGTTTCTCTGGTATGAGCATGTGTGTGTGTCTTTAGTGCATGTGTCTTTAGTGTGTGCGTGTGTGTTTGTGTGTGTGTGCGCGCTTGTGTGTGCGTGGGTGTCTAGTGGTGTGTCTGTAGTGTGTGTGTGTGTGTGTGTGTGTGTGTGTGTGTGTGTGTTTAACGAGGCAGTACCTGCAGTTGTGTTGGTGTGTCGCTCACAGCTGGGCTCCTACCCCAGACTGAGAGAGGAGACTGAGAGGATTGTCACCACCTACGTCCGAGAGAGAGAGGGCAAGACCAAGGACCAGGTGTGTGTGTGTGTTTGTGGGGGCGGGTCTGTGATGGGGCAAGGCCGCGGAGCAGGTGTGTGGGGCGAGGAGATTGACGGGGCAAGATCACAAATTCTGTGAGATTCGGAGCTTGTTTGGGGGGGGTGATGATGGGGAACCATTAGAATCATTATTTGTCTGTTTGGAATAAGTGAGCTGTGTGGTAAATCACTATGGTAACTGATGGTGACTACGGTTGTCTTTCTGTTCGGCAGGTTCTGCTGCTGATTGACATTGAGCTGTCCTACATCAACACCAACCACGAGGATTTCATTGGCTTCGCCAAGTATGTACCCTCCCCCACACTCCTACCCCATACCCCCAACCCCACACCCTAACCAGCACGGCCCCCAGCCTCCCAAACCCCAGACCTCCAGCATGGGGGTGTTTGCGCACAGCGTGTCCCCCAGGGGGCGCCACTGATCCCAGCATCGTGATGTAACCGAGATTAATGGGAGCACTCCCCGCACGGTGATCACAAGGCCGCCATTACCGGAGCCGGCTATTGTGGAAAGTTTGTGCCGGGGATTCGAGCGCGTTCCGTAGTCTTTACGATTTCTGCGTGATCGATCATAAAGACGGCAGTGTCGTTGCACAAGTTCATAAACTCTTCGTTCGATTGTATTGGCCTCAAAAGTGTTCCGGTCAGGACCGCGATGGTACTGCCATGGAACAATACGGTGATGAGATGAGCTGAGAAGAATGCTAAACTGTGACGCCGCCCATGGTCATAATTTGAACCAGTTGCAGACCGGGGGAGGACTGCAAACTGCTGTTTACTAACTTTTTGCGAACGGTTCGCTCTGGGGGCTTGCGCAAACTCCAAGCACCTTTGTCTTTTTGTTCGTCTCTTGGTCGAAACGCATAGTTCTGTTTTGTTTGGAGTGTACTGGAGCCTTAATGCTTCCTGAAATCCGTAGTGTGCGCCCGCAAACGTGGGCGTGGCTGGCGTCCTGCTCGGTGTCATGTGTTGGGGCAGCGCGCTGAATGATCAGTTACAGCCCGCCCCCTAGGGGGTGGGAGAACCCCGCGGGAGCCAATTGGAAGTGTTCTCCAAAGTCCTGAGGGCAGGAGAAGGCGTCAGTCAGAATTATTACTCACCCTGTGAGCTTAACCTGCTCTGCATGCCTGGCCAGCTTCTCTACAGGACTGACTGCGCTCTGCTAAGAGCAGGAACCCGTTTGGAGTGTTTCAGAGGTCTGACTGCGCATGCTTGTCTGCGCAGTCGCTCGTCTGGAGCGTTTCAGAGGTCTGACTGCGCATGCTTGTCTGCGCAGTCGCTCGTCTGGAGCGTTTCAGAGTCCTGACTGCGCAGTGGCTTGTTTGGAGCGTTTCAGAGGTCTGACTGCACACGCATGTCTGCGCAGTCGCTCGTTTGGAGCGTTTCAGAGGTCTGACTGCGCACTCTTGTCTGCGCAGTCGCACGCTTGGAGTGTTTCAGGGCCCTGACTGCGCAGTCGCTCCTTTGGTGTGTTTAAGAGATCTGACTGCGCAGTCCCTTGTTTGGAATCTACCGAAGGACTGACAGTATGGCTTGAGGTTGAGTCCCCTTAACATCCTGCTGCCTGTGAAGGCCTGTGAGTTTTACGTGGGCATGCGCACGCCGTCGCATCATCTCTGCGCATGGAGTCTGAGCCCGTCCTGATTGGTTAAACGATTTTTGTGACGTCACTTTCAGTCTTGACTTCAGAAGGCTGGATGACGGGTCCATCCCGGGGTACACCAACAACAGGTGGGCCGTCCCGCCAGAACCACCCGCCCCCCCGGCCCCCCGCCCCCCGCCCCCCTGCCCCTCCGCTCCAGCGTTGGAATTTCAGTTTTTTGCTTTTTAGCTTATTTTCTTTTTAGTTGCATTGTGTTTATTCTTGAAGTGAAGCATAGCGGGTGTAAATGTGTATGAAGTCCCAGTCGCTGTTGGATTGGTAACAACGGTGACAATGAACATAACTGTAACTGCAACTCTGATTTCTGTCACACCATAAGTTACATTTTTCAGCACACCTGTCAATCAGCTATCTTTTTGTGCTTTCTCGTTCAAAAGATGTAGGGTGAAAATATACACTATTCTTTCCTTGTTTTCAAGTGCACAGTTTTTATTCAAATCCCTTTTTTATGTCCCAATGTTAGTTAGCACTATTTATTGTTGGAACCAATTTAATTAAAAAAAGAAGCTTACTCAAAGTGGTCCCAGTGATGACTATTGTTATGGTTCTGTCATTTTTATGGCTGCGATGTGACTAGATGTATTCTCTTTTTCCTGGGGTGATTTTAATTTGTTTTATTGTTGAAGTTACAGTTCTGAGTGTGACTGGGGCATTACTGTCTGTCCAGGAGTACTGCTTCTGCCCCAGAAATGGAGCCCTTCTCTGTGTTTAACACTCGTTATGTAGTCAGATGGAGCTGATGTTCGCACTGCGAGCCGTTGTTGACCTACCGAAAACATCATAATAAACAAGGCGATAGATCCAGTCAACCTGGTGTGTAATCATATGAGTGAACAGGAAGCACACGTACTCATTATAATTCAGCCGTTATTAAAATATCTGCAGTGCCTGATTATCCGATTCGATGCCTCTGGCGCATGATTAAATTCGGAGCCATTGACGGAACCGCGTGCAAAAGCCTAGCTTCGAGAAAACAAAGGGGGAGTGGTTAATGCTACGTTCTAGAACAGGAGACGGAACAGTGAGTGACATCATAAAGGTGGCAGCTGCCATGTAGAAGCTGTTGTGGAGCCGCATTCAGCAGAATAGACCGGAACAATGCGGAACTAATTGCTGTATAGCAGGCGGTGTTCACATGTGTCCACAAAGAAGGTCAGTTGCACTCCTGAGCAAGTCTCCAACAAACGTGCGACATAAAAAAAAAAAATATATATATATATTTTCGCATCGTAGAAACTAGCACCCCAGACTGCTCGGTGTTTCGGCAGTGCGTTTTTCGAGAGCTTAGCCGTAAGGCTTCTGAGACTAGTTGGTACCACAGCCGCACACCGGCAGGGTTATGAGCGTCGTTATGTGCAGAACAAGAACACGTGCCATTTTCAGGGCATTAAACGAAGGAGGGCGACCAAACTGGCAGCGTGTATTACAGTTCTTCGTCTGTTTGCGATCGTATGGCCTGCACGTTTCTAATTTCTAGTGCCAGCAGGGGAACTGCGCTGGTTGGATTTTGTGTTACTTTTTGTACAAAAGCCAAGGTATTAAAGCAGGCCTTTAATGAATGATTTATTTTATTCGTTTTGTTTTGGTTAATGATTCATTTTGAGCTTGTGAGTACTGTTTGTCTTCTGTATGAAGTTATGAAAACACTGCCATGTGCAATGACTCCATTCACGGTGTGCATTTGCTTCATGTAAAAACCTGGTGTTGGCAACTCATGTCTAAGTGGTTTTTAATATTGACTTAAATGGCTTCTCTTAAGGGTATCAGATGTGTGAAGAATTGCTTTGTTCTGCTTGTATTATGACATTATGTAAAAAAATAATAATAATTTTTATAACTGCTATGTTTTTTCCCCCACTTTGCTCTCTCCCTCAAACAGTGCACAACAGAGAAACACGCATGTCAACAAGAAGAGGGCCATCCCCAATCAGGTACCCCCTTACCCCCCCTCCCTTATCCCCAATCAGGTACCCCCTTACCCCCCCTCCCTTATCCCCAATCAGGTACCCCCTTACCCCCCGCTCCCTTATCCCCAATCAGGTACCCCCTTACCCCCCCCTCCCTTATCCCCAATCAGGTACCCCCTTACCCCCCCCTCCCTTATCCCCAATCAGGTACCCCCTTACCCCCCCCTCCCTTATCCCCAATCAGGTACCCCCTTACCCCCCCCCCCCCCCCCCCTTATCCCCAACCAGGTACCCCCCTTACCCCCCCTCCCTTATCCCCAACCAGGTACCCCCTTCCCCCCCTCTCCCCCCTCCCTTATCCCCAACCAGGTCCCCCTTACACCCCCCCCTCCCTTATCCCCAACCAGGTACCCCCTTACCCCCCCTCCCTTATCCCCAACCAGGTCCCCCCTTACCATCCCCCCCCCTTATCCCCAACCAGGTCCCCCCTTACACCCCCCCCTCCCTTATCCCCAACCAGGTCCCCCCTTACACCCCCCCCTCCCTTATCCCCAACCAGGTCCCCCCTTACACCCCCCCCTCCCTTATCCCCAACCAGGTACCCCCTTACCCCTCCCCCCTCCTCCCCCCCCCCCTCCCTTTTCCCCAATCAGGTACCCCCTTACCCCCCCCTCCCTTATCCCCAATCAGGTACCCCCTTACCACCCCCCCCCCCCCCCCCCCCCCCCCATCCCGAACCAGGTACCCCCTTACCCCCCCCCTCACTCCATCACTCAACCACAACCAGGCACCTGTCTATTATTTTATTATTATTTCTTGTTAATTTAACAATTCTTTTAAATGTGTATGTGTTCCACAGGCAGCTCAAACGATGCTAATACAGTAATGAGTGTGTGCCGTTTGACCCTTAACCTCTCCCCACACACACACACACACACACACACACACAGAACTCACACCTCTGAAACCTCGAGCCCTCTGTCTCGCTGCTGAGTGGGTTCTTGCATCCAAACGTACGATCGCGTGAAGGAACGGGCGTCCCAGGGGCTTGGTTTAGGGGTGGCTTTTGGTGTAGGAGAAAGAAGCTCCTCCCCCCTGCCCTTCCCTGCCCTGTCTGGTAATTTGGGTGTCCTGTTTCCGCGACGTGGCACTGGTGATAGCACTGTTTGCATGTAACCTGCACAGCATGACCCGTTTTGCACTGTGAAAAAACAACAATCAGGTTTGTTGTGCTGTATTAACAGAAGGGCAGTGTATTTCATTGTAATTGTGTGAGGAATGCATGAACCAGGCTGCCATTAATGAAGCGAGCATCCAATGTGACATAACAGCCTTGAGATAACTTTGGAGTTAATCTAATTGCATGTAACCCTCTTTCCTGTCACTCTCTGTCCCTCTGTCACTCTCTTTCCCCTCTATCACCTACTCTACGGTCTTCTTTCTTTTATTCTGTCTCTCTCTCTCTCCTTTATTCTCTCACACTTTTATTATCTCTATTCTCTCTCTCTCTCTATTTCTCTATTCTCTCACACTTTTCTCTCTCTTTCTCTATCTCCTTTATTCTCTCACACTATTCTCTCTCTTCTCTCTCTCCCTATCTCTGTCTCGCTTGCTTACTCTTTTTCCCTTCCTGTAATTTTCCCCTTTGACTTCCCCTCCCCCCATGCAGGGTGAAATTCTGGTAAGTAGCCACGCCCCCCTCCGTGCAATAATGTGCCTGTAGAAGCCACGCCCGAGCTGGGGTCACAGGTCACCCACGTGGGAAGACTGAGGCCTTATGGGTAGCCAGAGGGCCCGCTTCACAGGGAGAGGAGGGGCTCTGAGGTTGCAGGGGGGGAACTTATTTTGGGTGCAGGAGGGGAAACGGGGACATCTGCAGGCCAGACATGACAAGGGATGTCACTGTCGCCTCCCACAGAGATTTCCGTCTAAATACACCACAGATACCCGCCATAGCAATTTAACTCAAAGCAGGACACCACGGCCTCCTGCCACAGTCATTTAACTACAAATACCACGACACCACGGCCTCCTGCCACAGTCATTTAACTACAAATACCACGACACCACGGCCTCCTGCCACGGTCATTTAACTACAAATACTATGACACCACGGCCTCCTGCCACAGTCATTTAACTACAAATACCACGACACCACGGCCTCCTGCCACGGTCATTTAACTACACTATACCACGACACCACGGCCTCCTGCCACAATGATTTAACTACACTATACCACGACACCACGGCCTCCTGCCACAGTCATTTAACTACAAATACCACGACATCACGGCCTCCTGCCACAGTCATTTAACTACAAATACCACGACACCACGGCCTCCTGCCACAGTCATTTAACTACAAATACCATGACACCACGGCCTCCTGGTGCGGCGATTTAACTACAAATACCACGACACCACGGCCTCCTGCCACAGTCATTTAACTACAAATACCACGACACCACGGCCTCCTGGCGCGGCGATTTAACTACAAATACCACGGCCTCCTGCCACAGTCATTTAACTACAAATACCACGACACCACGGCCTCCTGCCACAGTCATTTAACTACAAATACCACGACACCACGGCCTCCTGGCGCGGCGATTTAACTACAAATACCACGACACCACGGCCTCCTGGCGCGGCGATTTAACTAGAAATACCATGACACCACGGCCTCCTGGCGCGGCGATTTAAGTACAGATACAACGACGCCACCTGAATACCCTAAATACGTGGCCGCAGCCAGGCGAACCCTGGCCCAGATCAAAACCGGAGCCGAGGGGCGCGACCGCGGACCCCGCCCAAAAACCGGGCGTGGCATGGCGGCAGCCGCCGGACGGCGAGACGCGCCGGAGCGCTGCGTGCGTGTGAGCGGAGCGGCTGAGTGTGTTTTTTGCTCTGCAGCGCGGCTTCCTGAGGGACGGGGAAGAGGAGCAGGTAGTGTTTCCATCGCCCCCTGGTGGTAGGAAGAACAAAAAAAACAAAAAAAAAAACTGGGCGTAATTCCCATGCTCTAATTTACACGAGGATGATAATTACAATCATAATATCTACCGTTGGTTTGGGGATTGCCAGTAATCGGTAATCACGTCTGTAATTACGAACGCTTCACACGGTCCGTAATTGTACGCGCAATTATTTTAACAGCATCGTTAATTGAGCTCGTCGCCTGAATGTCTCTAACAGGCTGTCCTTCTCCGGTTTGACTGGTTTTTGTTTTCCTCGTTAACCTTCACTTTTCTGATTTGTTAAATACTACTTTTTGCCGGTAGGACCGTAGAAATTCAAACTGTTTACTCGCTGTTGAAAACTCGAGGCGTTAAAATATTTATAGGGGATGGCGAGGTGGGGTCCTCTCCCTGGATGCATTGGATGGGTGCATCACCCCCTGCTGGTGAACCACGATATTGCCGCGCCCTCTGGTACAGCGGCCTCAGTCCTCCTTCCCGGGGTGTGCTGTGTGGACCCGGTCGGGTGTTGGGGTCAGAGTTTGCCTTGTGGGGAGACATCCCAACTGCCACACGAGGGAGCGGGGTGTGTGACAAAAATCAGGGGCTGAACTAAACTCAGCACACCAAAAATCAACCTCAGACTTTGGGATGAAATTTGTGCGTGAGTGTGTGCGTTTGTGAGAGAGCGACAGAATCCTCCAATTCCTCTCAAACTCTCAATTCCATTCGCGACCGCCAAATTTAAATGAATCAATAAACGACTAACTCTGTCCGGTCCGATTGGGGGCTGTTTCAGACTTCTGTTTCATCTAGCACTTCCTGTCTTCTGCGGGAGTGGCCTGTGTCCTCTGACTGTGCTCTGGAAATCCTCCGGTGTGATGAGATGAGTGTCCACTAGTGGGCGCAGTGCTCGGCGTGAATGCCTTCATTGCTGTGGTCTGTGACTCAGAGCAGCACAGATGGCCGTCTGTGTTTTAAGCTCTTTGGAGCACAGGCCCCGGCCTTCAGCTCTCCACCGCTGGCTCTCTCCAGTCGAATCAGGGTCGGTAATCAGCCGGTGCCTAAGTTGCATACTCGTTAATATTAATAATCATTGGGTGACATTTTGTTTTGTGATGTTCCACTGTGCAGAAGTACAGGTGTATGTAGTGCTGTGCGAATGTCTTTGCTAAGAGACGCAGTGCAAACCGGCGTGGTGCAGCGGTGGTAAACTGGGCTGACTTCTGTGTGCCGAACAGCCGTGGAAAGCTGGGACACGGGGCTCTGCCTCCATCTTTAAATACTGGGCACAGGCTGGGAGAGATACAGCGGGACAGGCAGACACAGACAGGCAAGACGGACTGTCAAAGGAGAAGGACAGAGAATAGCACAGACAGACAGACAATCAGGAAGTGCTGAATGCTCTGAATGCTCTGGGTTCTCTGTAGAGGAAGTTCAGATCAGGCTTGTCGCTGGGAGATGTTGAAATGTGCGTGAGGGCAGGTTCCCGTTTCACCCTCATAAACCACTGAAATGTGCTAAAAACAGAGATCCCGCCTGCTGGCACAGAGCTCTGTGTGACGCGAGCCTTTATAAGAGGGGCTCACGTGTTCTGCTGCAGTCTGGAGGTTAAGTACGCAGAGGTGCTTTCGGGGCTCCCCCTGCTGGAAGGGTTTCCAGATCACAGACAGACTGTGGACGAGGCTGCTGCTTTCACTGTTGATATTATGTCAATACATGTGAAGTCATGAGTGTTTATCATTACGTCCCTATTGCAATTAGCCACCCCCCCCCCCACCCCCCACACACACACACACACACATCTCCCGCCCCCCCCCCCCTCCAGGCAAACTGCAGGACGTCCACAATTTCAGCGTCTTCCGTTTCATCGTCCTGTTCTAATTCGCTATTTCACAGTGCTTTTTTCCACAGGAAAATGCGAGAGAGCGAGGGAGAGAGAAATGGTGGGGCTGAATAGTACCATTTGAGCTGTTTTGGGTGAAAGGTTCTGCTCTAAAAGCCGCCCTCAGAGTTTGTTGGTTTGTTCTGTAGCGGACAGACAGACGGACGGATGTTGTGAGGCCTCCTCTGTTCTCAGTGTTGCCTGTTGGGTCCCACAGCCCTTAATATCTGAGAGAGGAGACTGCCAGCCTCTCTTCAGATGGCGATCCATGTGGATTGCTTCTCAGGACATGCTTTGAAGCAGCCCCCCCCACTCCCTCTCTCCCTCTCTCTCTCATATCATGTGACAGGTTCAAAACCCTCTCCATGGCTGCGAAGATTTCCCTGGTAACCACACTAACCCCAGCCTGTAGTGTCCTAACAATCGCATAGGCTAGCTTGCTTTCACTCACCCGCTGACTCCTAACATGTGACGGCCGCTGTCCTCTAACCCCAGAGCAGAGCGCGTCGCTCTCGTTTCCTGTGAGGGGAACAGGAAATGGATGCAGGTTGAGTATTCCAGCAGGCGTTCCCATCAGTCTGTACGGCTCTGTATGGCTGTTCAGGGTTGTGATGTGGTCATGATCATGGTCATGTGACATTAACGCTGTCTACTCTGACACGCTAAACCCGTGGATGGGCCACAAGGTGAGAGCCCTATTGGTGCAGAGAACCTCTGAGAGAACCTCCTTTGAGAAATAGACTTCAGGATGTAGACCAAGAAGAAAGCACCTCACCATTAAGTGGACCGTGCAGGGAATAGATGATGATAGCGGTGAATCATGCAGGAAGTAGACCATGCAGGAACTGGCCCACAAAGAAAGTATCCCACAAATACAGGAAGTACTCCATGTTTTGGAAGTTGACCAGGCAGGAAGTAGACCACGCAGGGATTGGACCATGCGGAAAATGCCCCTTTTGGGGAAAATGGTGCACAAGTCAGGTTATTTCTGTTGGGATTTGCTACAGGGAGGGTGTCTGGCTCTCATCAGGTAAGGTTATTAGCGTACATTATTAGGGCAGGGAGGTCAGAAAGAGTTCCTCTGAGAATAAGTTGTGCAAAGCCAAATATCATGTGTCACCTGTCCCGCCCTGCCCCGCCCTGTCCCATGTCTTTACCCAGGTGATCCGTAAAGGCTGGTTGACCATAAACATCAGCATAATGAAGGGGGGGTCCAAGGAGTACTGGTTTGTCCTGACTGCCGAGTCCCTGTCCTGGTACAAGGACGAGGAGGTGAGACTCTTCCAGTGCTGTGTGTGGTGTGTGCACGTTACAGTGTTCAGTGCACAGCGCTGTGTTCTTCTGTGAGTGACCGCATCATCAGCCTAACTGTGGGGTGCGTGTGTGCGCGTGTGTGTCTTCAGGAGAAGGAGAAGAAGTACATGTTGCCGCTGGATAACCTGAAGCTGAGAGATGTGGAGAAGGGCTTCATGTCCACTAAGCACATCTTTGGCATCTTCAACACTGAGCAGAGGTTTGCACGTGACGTGTGCATGCACGTGTGTGTGTGTGTGTGTGTGTGTGTGTGTGTGTCTATCCTGTCTCCCTGCGTAGTTTGCCTGTCTCTCTGTCTGTGTAGTTTGCCTTTCAGTAACCCTTTGTATGTGCGTGTGCGCGTGTGCGTGTGTGCGTGTGTGTGTGCGCGCGTGTTTACAGGAACGTGTATAAGGACCTGCGTCAGGTGGAGCTGGCCTGTGACTCTCAGGAGGACGTGGACAGTTGGAAAGCCTCCTTCCTCAGAGCGGGAGTGTACCCTGAGAAGGACCAGGTCTGTGAGCCTCAGAACCGCCCTGAGACCAGCTACACGTCCCCCTGAAGAGAGGGAGCGCTCGCTGACTTTCTCCCCCAACCGCCCCCCCCCCCCCCCCCCCCCAACCTAGGTGGAGAACGAGGAGGCGGGCCCAGTGGACACCTTCTCCATGGATCCCCAGCTGGAGCGGCAGGTGGAGACCATCCGCAACCTGGTGGACTCCTACATCGGCATCGTCAACAAGACCATCCGCGACCTCATGCCCAAGACCATCATGCACCTGATGATCAACAGCGTGAGTCCCGCTGCCGTGACCCAGCATGCACTGGGGCGCGAGCGCGCGGTGATAAACCGCCCTTGTGCGCTTTCTGTACTCCTGCCTCTTCCTCCCTCGTTTCACTCCTGTCCTCCCCTCCTCCTGGCTCGCCCCCCTCTCTCTCTCTCCAGGCGAAGGACTTCATCCACTCGGAGCTGCTGGCGTACCTGTACTCGTCGGCCGATCAGAACTCGCTGATGGAGGAGTCGGCCGACCAGGCGCAGCGCCGGGACGAGATGCTGCGCATGTACCACGCCCTGAAGGAGGCGCTCAACATCATCGGCGACATCAGCACCACCACCGTGTCCATTCCCGTGCCGCCGCCCGTCAACGACAGCTGGATGCCGAGCGAGCCCAGGTGAGGTGCCGCGCCGCGCCGCGCAGCCCTGCCCACGCTAGCTGTAGCACGTTAGCGCCAGCCTGTTGTGTTAGCTCAGACCACTGTGTTTGCTGCATTAAGTTGACGTGGGCCTCTGTGGTAGCACGTTAGCGCCAGCCTATTGTGTCAGCTCAGACCACTGTGTTTGCTGCATTAAGTTGACGTGGGCTTCTGTGTTATGTGTACTTGGTTAGCACTAGTCTATGTGTTAGCTGTACCAGGTCTCTGCTAACTGATCTCACGTCTCTGTGTTGGCCGACAGTTGGTGGTTGTCAGCAGAGGAGTAACTGTTAGGTTAGCCCAGGCTATATTTGCTGTATTAAGTCAGTTGTATGTGTTTGCAGTAACAGCTTAGCACGGGCATCTGTGCTGGCTGTATTAAGTTAGCGGAGGCCTCTGTGTTAGCTGTAGCACGTTAGCGGAGGCCTCTGTGTTAGCTGTAGCACGTTAGCGGTGGCGTGTGTGCTGCCTGTAGCAGGGTGCCCCTGGCAGCATTTCTGTGCTTGTTAAATACTCTTCTGAAACCCCACAGCCCCACCCCACAGCGTAGACCGGCCTCGGCCGCCCCCCCTCCCAGTCGCCCCCCAGCAGTGAGGGGTCCTACGCCGGGACCGCCCCTGAACCCCAGCCCTGCGTTCGGAGCCCCGCCCATCCCCTCCCGCCCGGGGCCACCCGCCAACGCTTTCAGCAACGCCCAGGACCCCTTCAGCGCCCCTCCACAGATCCCCTCCCGCCCCGCCCGCATCCCCCCCGGAGTGCCCAGGTGAGGCCCCCCCCCCCCCCCCTCCCCTCCCCCAGAAACACGGACAGACGGACAGGCCTTGCAGACCGGATACCTGCATGTGTAGTGAGGTCTGCTGAACCCTCTCTACCTCCATCTCTGAGGTCATTGTTCAGAGACTGTCATGGTGATGATGGGGTGGCCTGGTGAAGCCCTCTGATTGGTTATGTTTGTTTGCTGTTTAGCAGGTGTTCCACTCTGTTGTGTTTTAGCCTGACTTTAGACCTGTGGCTCCCTGTGCATGTGTGTGTGTGTGCGTGTGCGTATGTGTATCTGTCTGTGTGGGTATATGCGTGTGTGTGTGTGTGTGTGTGTGTGTGTATGTATGCATATGCTTGTGTGTTTTTTTAATTTTTATACATCAGACAGTTTTTTCCTTCCTACTCCACTCTCCTCTTTTCCTCCCTCACTCATGTATGTCCAACTCTTCTGGCCCTTTTTTCGCTCTACCTTACAACCTCCCTCTATCCCTCTCTCCCTTGATCTTGCTTTATCTCTCTCTCTGTCTCTTCATTTCCCCCCCTCTCTGTCTGTCTATCTCTTTCTGTCATTGTCACTCTGTCTCTGTTTCTCCCTCTCTCTCTCTCTCTCTCTCTCTCTCTCTCTCTCTCTCTCTCTCTCTCTCCCTCTCTCTCTCCCCCTCTCTCTCTCTCTCTCTCTCTCTCTCTCTCTCTCTCTCTCTCTCTCTCTCTCTCTCTCTCTCCCTCTCTCTCTCCCCCTCTCTCTCTCTCTCTCTCTCTCTCTCTCTCTCTCTCTCTCTCTCTCTCTCTCTCTCTCTCTCTCTCTCCCTCTCTCTCTCTCTCCCTCTCTCTCTCCCTCCCTCTCTCCCTCTCTCCCTCTCTCTCTCTGTCTCTCTCTCTCTCTCTCTCTCTCTCTCTGTGAGCCTGTCTCACCCAGCGTCTCTCACTGTTCTCTCCTGCAGCAGAAGACCCCCCGGCGCGCCCCATCGCCCCACCATAATCCGCCCAGCCGAGCCCTCCTTACTAGACTAGGCCCGGGCCGGACCCACGCTTAGCACCGGGGGGGGGATAGAGCACTGAGAGAGGGCCAGTAGGGCGAGAGAGGAACTCATACACACAACTACACACACACCTGTTTAAGTGTACACGCACACATGCACACATTGTCACATGCATGTAACTGAGCACACGCACACACACACACACACATGCACACATTGCTGCATGTGTGTGACAACGCACACACGTCCACACCCACACAAACACACACACACACACTCACACACACACACAGGTGTGACTGTACACCCTAATATTGAGGTCCTGTCTGTCACAGAGCCAGGGTTTTTCAGTCTGTTCCCTGAAAGACACTGAGATGCACTTACTTTCTCTCACCCACAACACAACACGGGCGGCATTGGCTACAACAGTAGAGTGATTTGGGTGGAATCCCCCTCTCTGCTTAAGTAGACTTTTTTGGTCCCCTGCATCTAAAATTTTTCTAAGAATCTGTTTGTAGTGAGTGTGGATTGGAGGCCGTTGTTGTGAATGTTAAAGCCAGCAAAGTAAGTTCGCCCCCTTGTGGACCGGAGGCTGTGATGTACTTTGTGTGTCATTCACATCTCCCATCACTAGGGGTGCTGGCCCAGTCTGCTGTCTGTGTAGAGTGGGTGAGGGAGCTGGTGCTCAGTGAAGCTGGTAAACCAGTTTTCTTTCAGGGATTGTATGTCTATAGGGGAAATCTAATATAAGCAGAATCATTATTTGTGATTGTGAATTTTTGCCCATAAAATTATGTTTCACAATATTAGTTGCTCTGTGGCTGACTGCCCTTCCACTTTCTTCCATAAAAAATTCTTTTTTTTTTCTTGGTTTTCCAACTTCATACAAAACAAAATAGGTTATTCTTATACTTATTATTATTACTACGGTGATGATGTTGGTGCGATCTTATTTTCCTTTTTTTTTTTAACAAATGTGTTTAATTATCTTGTATTTACCACCGAACGCGTTTTCTAATAATCGCAAAGCAAGGCGAGCGAACTGGAGTCTGCCGTGAGACTCGTGTCTTCGGTCCGACGTCGTCGGTCCCTTCCCACAGAATTCGCTATGCCCCACCTCTTGGTGGACAGAGGGGCCCAATCATGGATCCCTAAAGCCTGCATGACCAGCCAATCGGAGAGCTTGAGAGCACACACTGCCATCCAGACAAGGGCTTTGTTACACATTGGTTGTGGAAATGAGTGACAGACCGAGCATCGTAATAGCAGTTCTAATAGCATTTTTTTTCTTATGCAGTGTTTACAGTAACAGAGGACTTCACACATACACATACACATACACACACACACATGCGCATGCACACACACACAAACACACACACACACACACACAGTGCCTTTACTATCTGAGGAATTCCATCAACTTTAACAGCACATCACCATTGCAGCCTTTAATAGAGATGTCAATGTGTTTAACTGCAGCTAACAGGGAAATGACTGGTCTGTTCTGCAAGCCCCTCCCACCCGTGGTAGCACTGAGGGGTGTTGTGAAGCGCAGTGCCCTCTGATGCATGTGCAGAGTGGCCACGCAGGAGCAGAGCGCCCGTCTGTCCTGTACCAGGCTGGGACTCTGGTTAGGGGCGTGGCCAAAGTAGAATAAATACGCACAGCAGAGGCCTTATTCGCTATACGGCATCCCAACGGAGTGGAATAGGTTGAGATTGGCTCTCTCCGGGGCAAGAGGCTAGCGGGGAGGGGCGCAGGCACTTGTGTCCTTATTGGGACTAGTTTTTTGGGAGTAGAGCTGTCCCGGGGGCGCCCCCTGCTGGCCAGAGCTAGCAGTGTGGGAGTGGGTGGGTGTGAGACAGGACCAATACCACTCCCTTTTTTTAAAAGGAGAAAAAACAAACATTGGAATGGATTAATCAATAAATGATAATGATATTAATGATGATGATTTAAAATAAAAGCAAACTCTGAGGTCAGTTCACCTCCTGCGTGTAGAAGTGGGGGCGGAGGTTTGGCGTTCCGGCTTATCGGCCTCTCCGGCCGTCACGTGACCGCAGCGCCCCCTCCTGGTCCGCGCCGGGGGCGACACGTTTGACTGTGCCGTTCTGCGCGGAACCGCGCGCCTCCAAAGTTCCGCAAACGGTGGTTCAATATGTACATTTTTTTTTCTTTATTTTCTCTGATTCGTGGTGTTTTTGATGAGAGATTTCTGTTGTAATGGACACCTGGTTTGATTTCTGATTGATTTTGATTGATTGTGATTTTTCGGGGGGAGGGGGGGGTGGTGAGTCTCAGCTACCACCCTGCTTAGAGAGGCTGAGTCCTAATGGTGAAGGTTTGTAACTGATTCAGTGAGTAGTCAGTGCAGAGTCATTACTGAATCATAGAGTGGTCAGTGCAGAGTCATTACTGAATCATTGAGTAGTCAGTGCAGAGTCATTACTGAATCATTGAGTAGTCAGTGCAGAGTCATTACTGAATCATTGAGTAGTCAGTGCAGAGTAGTCAGTGCAGAGTCATTACTGAATCATTGAGTAGTCAGTGCAGAGTCATTACTGAATCAGTGAGTAGTCAATGCATAGTCAGTACTGAGTCAGTAAGTAGTCAGTGCAGAGTCATTACTGAACCAGTGAGTAGTCAGTGCAGAGTCATTACTGAACCAGTGAGTAGTCAGTGCAAAGTCATTACTGAATCAGTGAGTAGTCAGTGCAGAGTCATGACTGAATCAGTGAGCAGTCAGTGCAGAGTCAGTACTGAATCAGTTAGAAGTCAGTGCTGAGTCAGTGAATCGATTAAAATCAGTCGCAGTTCAGTCAGAATGCTGAAGACAGCTGAACTGTAGGACACAGACTCTCAGAGCGGGTTGTGTGTGTTCATCCCCAATTGGGCCTGGCTACAGTGAGCACTACCCATGCGTGTGTGTGTGTGTGTGCGCGTGTGAACATCCTCGTCACACCGGTACCGCCAGCGTGCGTGTGCAGCTGCACCAGAGAACACGCTGCATTATAACGATCTGACCGCTTCTCAACTCTGTGGCCACCCAACGCACATGTGCCACTGTAGCCACGCCCCTTTCCTCTTCTGGGTTCCTATGGTAGCCCACCCCTCTCCTCAACCCCTGTACCCCTGTGTTCTGAACCCCTGTACCCCCCCCTGCTCTGCGCCCCGCCCCTCCTCATTGTATCGTTGATTGTGGGCGGGGCGGGGGGGATGCATTCTTATTGGGTGTCTGTAGCCGAATGGAACTTTGAAATGAGACCTGAGTGGAGAGAATAAAAAGGTGAACTGGAATAAAGGGAGCGGCTCTGGTGGTTGGTGTCTGTTCTTTGTGTTCCTGAGTGATTCTCTCCTCCCTCTCTTCCTGTCCCTCTTATACGCACCCTCTCTTTTCTCTCTCTCTCACACACACTGTCCTCTCCCCTCCTCCTTTTTCCTGCGTCGTTCACATCCCCCCCGCCCGGTCGGACCTCTGGACTCTCGGCCCCTGCCGATGCATCCGGTGACCTTCGCGGCCGTTGCCGTGGTAACTAGAGGAGTCTGGTGTAGAGGTGGGAGCTCCAGCGCTTTCCTCCTGTCCCCTGCCTCTCACCCTTTCCTGTTCCACTTCACTACATGATCGTGGGAGCATTAGCGCTGGGCTAGCTCAGCAGCAGTAGTCTTGGTAGCGCTTTGTTAGTTGCACTGTAGTAGCCTGGTAGTAGCACCAGAAGCATCGTGGTATTGGTCGTAGCAATCGTTGTGAGGCCTTGTAGCTTTGCAGAGATTGCATAATGGAAGTGATAGCTATGCAGGACACTGGTGTATCATGGAGGACTTGCTGAGAATGATCAGTCTTCATGTGTGCCAGTTCTGCTGACCTATTAGAGCCAGTGACATTCCTCTGCAGAGAACCTTTTTTTGGGGAAGGGGGGGGGGGGGCAGCATGGGCATAGGAATCTTATTGGACCTAATGTTCCCTTGAGTGATGGTAGGATTGACACGACACGTTAACAGGATGGGACTTCCTTCCTTTCTAGGGTGGCCATCTTGTGACAGCCGGTGTATGACATTCATGAGTGTTGCAAGAGGGCGTGTCCCGTCAGGAAAGCTGTATTTTTCCTTGGCAGTGCTCCCATGGCCTTGTTTTCCAGACTTGAGTGTCTCTGGCTTTATAAGCCTGCAGAAATGAGACCAGGGCAATTAGACCTGCACACTACTGGGACCCGACCGATCGTACACCCAGTCACAACAGACTCATTCAAAGCCACTCTTAAGGTGAAGGCAGCGAATCAAACCAGTTATATTAGTATAACCTTCAGATCCGATGGTCTGTACATTAAGTGGATTGGTTGAAACTGTGAGAACAGCAAGGGATGAACCATTCGGATGATAAGTTGAATGTGTATACTTCCTGTTCCTCTCAGACCGTAGCGGATGCAGATGATATACGCTTGAACGTGACTAGGCGTTCCTACACACACCTTTACGAGAGTAACACTCCGATACAACGTCAGGAAGAAGGATACTCACTGCTTAACTATGGCTGTCCTGCATGTCCTCGCAAGACAAAATGGAGCGTACCACGCTTACGTGGAGAAACAACCCTCCAGATCAAACCAAATGGCTAATGTTAACACTTAAATGTTTCCTTTCTGAAGTCTCGATTACACTCTTGCCTCCATAGGGAAATCTCTTTAGTTCTTTAGGGGACCCTGTATGGTAGGTGTGAAAATTGTGAAAGGTTCCAGATTGTTCCTGAAAAAAAAAACAAAAAAAAATCCTTGAACTACGAAGGGTACCTCTATGGAGACTCGGTGGAGCCTGTTTTGAAACCTTTCTCTTGGGAGTGTAGGAACCGACGGCCGCCGCTCTTCGCCGGTCCGCCGAAGGCCGCTGGCCCACCGCGCGCATCTGCGTTCCGCCCACAGGAAGTTGTTGTGCGTCTGTGCCCGGGGGGGAAAGTGCATTTATCGCTGTGTCATCCTTGTTTTTGCAACAGGCGCCCTCCTGCTCGGCGGAACCAGTGGTGAACAGGCCGGCGGGGGTAAAGACGAGGGGCGACCCGCACCCGTGTGGTTTGGACTGATCATTACCGTTAGGTCCCCCCAGCAACCCTCAGAACCATCCAAGCTCAGCCTGAGCGCTACACACCTGCCTATTCAATTGATTTAAATGGGAGTGGGGTTTTGAATCATTTACTTTCATGGTGCAAACACTGTTTACCTGGTTTGGGTCACAGAACTGCTACACAGAAGCATTTGAGCTGCAATTCGCAAATCCATTAATGATATGGGAAACTGCGCCCCCTTCTGGCCACACTTCCCAAACTACATACAAGACATCCTGCACCGCAATTGATGTGGGAAAGCATGATTGGTTAGGGGGACATCACTGTACTAATATTCCCTCAAAACAGGTATACGAAGATAAACCTTCCAGTGGTCTCTAATAATTAAGAATTATTTTATAATATTTTAGGACATTTCAGTGCCAAAAATGATTTTTAAAATGTAGACGTGTCTTCAGCAACTTCATTAAGACTTTTTGCAGTAAGCCCCTCGTGAGCAGTTTGCCTGAATTAAATGCATGAATCTAATTGCTGAAGCTCTCTTGTGTGGTTGTACTATTCCCGTTTATTGAAGGTTTTTTCTTTTTTTTCCTTTTTATTTTTTACAAGCATGTATTATATTTTGATCTCATAAAACGCGTTTCTCAGGAAGCACACTGTACAGAGCTTGTGTAAAACAACCTCAAACTGGTTAGCTTGCTTCTGATTTATCAAGTGTACATGGCTTGTGAAATAGGGTTCATGTTGTATGTATAGATAGAGCTTGTAAATAAGTGGCATGGAGAAATTTGGAATTTTCTTTGGGGACAGAACAGGATTGTAAACCCGTTTCCCACAATGCTCCTGCACGTAGTGGATCCTTGGATTCAGCGTATGGAAAGTGGTCCTGGATCAGCAAACCCAATGCCCGTCCTCACCTCAGTCCCCCCCCCCCTCATAAAACCCTGATCTGGATGCAGTGTTTGGGCGGAAGAGAAAGGTACAGGGTGCGCATGCGGGGGTTCCCCTGGCCGTGGGCCATGGGTGCGTGTTGTGTCCCGTGACAGGCTGACGGGGTGCCGCGGTGGCTGACGTAGGGGACCAGGTTGTCTGACTGCTGGGTCTGTTTGCTGCCGGTGCGATCGCCAGGTCATTGTCAGAAGCATACCGCCTGACTAGCTATTCCGTAATGGAGAATAATGTGAATTGGAAGCTATGCAAATGCCCCTGTCGGTTGTTCTAGGAGAACGTGCACATCACACACGTTACCCCAAGCGTGCATGCGATTATAGCAGTCCCGCCTGGGGGTGAGGGGGCAACTCGCTTCGTGCAAAAACGAAAGGTGCGTAAAGCTGTCAGTCAACACCTGTGTGGCACCGTGAGGTGAAATAGTGGCTAGCAAGGGATTATGGGAAGGGTTTCTGTAGGGGTAGAGGAGGTGAAAAGGAGATCGTCATTCCGGTGACCTGCTGTTTGTTTTTTTTTTTTATTTACTGACGGTTTCCCCCCCCCCCCCCCCCCCCATCCCAGCTAGTGAAGGCGAATGAGCACGTGCATTGTAAACGCGTCCGTTGGCTCTAGCTGAACGCGAGCTTGGCTCACGGTCACACCTGCCTGCCGTGTCACTTTAGCTCGGGCGAAGCTGGCAGTTTCGCTGCGCAGGAGCGCACGAGCGTAGCGTTCGGGACGGCGCGCTCGTCAGGAAGCGTGCGCAGGAACGCGCGGCGTCCTGCCAGCCGTGAACTCTCGCCGAAGCCGCTCTGCTCACTTCTGCCTTCCCTGTAAACGCCGAGACGCAAACTTCCCCGTCAGCGTGCTGCGCTATGTTTATCCTTCCAGCTTTGCTTTAGCTTTTTTTTTTTTTTTTTTTTTTGACAAAAAACACCTCACTGTACGGGATTTGCTGACCTTTTCGAAAAGAACCGTGCCAGTTCCCCGTTTCTAAGAGTGACTAAAATTCAAATCCCCATGTGACTGTACCCTGAAGCTTTTTGGTAAATTGGGGTAAACCCCCGCCCCCGCCCCCCCCAATATTCATGACGCTGACATTATGCCTAATATTGACTGAGTAAATAGTTTCTATTCCCCATTCAGTGGATACTGTGGCACTTGATGTGTGCTCCCACTAAGAGGACCTTATTTGAATCTGTGACCTCTTCAGGTATTAGCTTAGCTTAATGCTACATACTGGGCCACCTGCACCAAGCGTTAGCCTAGCTTCATGGTACATAACATGGTACCTTGAGTGGTTTAGACATTTTCCCACCATGGAGAATGAATGTTTACTGAATGCTGATTTACTACTTGCAGCAGTGCTCTGCTTTCCTGGTCTTGGGGGTGAAAAAAAAAACTGATTGACACTTTAAAGGGAAACAGGCCACCAACCATTCTGAAAACTTTGCCTGCTAATTTTCTCCCATTATTTTGAATGTTTTTAACCTGTAAACTTTTGTTTTTCTCCATCAAACATGTTTAAAGTCAATGAGAATGGAATGTAATCTATTTTATAACCAAATAAATCTTAGAAGTGTAGACACACTTGGGTGTTATGGTGTCACGTTTGATTGGCAGACTTGTTCTGGCTTAATCTCCACTGGGCTGCACTGTAGCAGGATTTTCCAGGTTTGCAGAGTTCTTCATTTGACAGGTGAGGTGTCATTACTCGTAGTGCTCTGCTGTATCAGAGCAGGTGCCAAAGGCCTTTGTGTCAGTTTCACATGCAGCTGAATACCGATGCTCACACAGCAGGTCTATTAACTTACTGGTCTGTAATAATTCCTTCCGGCGTCCATCAAGTCAAATGAATAGGCAGAAAATGACACCAGAGGGCAATACACACACTCATTTCACTTTCATATGAAATTTATTTTATTTTTTTTTTATAAATAAAACTTTTTTTTTTGTTTATCTCCACATCACACTTTTAGTACCCAGGTTAGCACAACTGCTTAGTTAATTTTAAAAAAAGTGAAAAGAAAAAAATACCCTTTGACCTGAAAGACTGACAGACACTGAAATGGAAGGACACAAAGTTGACTGCTCTGTTAAGGTCTCGGTGACAGCATGATTAGCATGGTCACTTTAAGGTGGTGCAGCTAAAACAGGAAGTTGATGGTGAACAGGAAGTTGTTGGTGAGCTAGCTAATGAGCCTCAAAAGAGCAGGAAAGGCAAACCGGAGTCAGCCTAAGGGGGGGGGGGGGGGGGGGGGGAAGGAATAATGGCGGAGGAGGGGAGTGTGGAAGGGTAGCCAATGCCATCATGGGGCAGATTCACAACTGACAAAAGAGAATGTATCTGGATGAGACTCGCTGATGGGTGTGACATAAGGCACTGTGTGTGTTTGGGGGAGGGGGGGGGGGTCATCTCCAGGTAAGGAAAAGGTGAAGTCTACCCAAAGGAGACAGGGAGAAAGGGAGGGAGGAGTTGAGAGAGAAAGAGTGAATGTGGGGCTACAGACAGAAAAGCAAGAGCTCCATCCTGCTCAGACAGAAACACATCTCCCTCTTTCCTTCTGCAAATTACTCCTTCATTTCCGTCTCTCGCCCTGCACTGATGCTCAAAGTCCATTCGTCCCGCTCTTTCATCCCTCTACCCTCACACTCGTCTTCATCTCTCACCCTTCGCCGTTCATGGCCCAGGTAGCGCCGCCCAGGCTCCTGTCTCTTTCACCGGCCCCCGGGCCACGCCCCTCAGTCCCGCCGAGGGAGGGGGGGGGGGGGGCTACGTGGGGACCCGCCTCTTGTCGCTGAAGAGGCTGCGCACGGTGTAGACCTGCGTGACGGCCACGGCCAGCATGGTCAGCAGGCTGACGCAGGACCAGAAGGACACGCGCCACAGGTTGTCCTCCAGCAGGTTGCGGTCGCGCGCCTCGAACGCCCGCAGCACCGTCTGCATCTGCCGACTGCGCTCCAGGCGCCGGTGCACTGACTCCACCGACTCCTGCCCACGGAGGAGAGGAAAGGGGGATAGAGGGAGGGAGCAGAGGGGTATGGTAGGGGGAGGGGAGAAGAAGAGAGAAAATTTTTAGCTTACTAGCTTTGGCTACAGGTATATTGTGCCACTAAAGCATTTTTAAATGAAACTGAGAGGAGGTGGTGGAGGGGGGGGGGGGGGCGATGCTCTCACCTTGATGTCATCCAGCTTGTACTCCAGCATGCTCTCTGGCTCCTCCATGCCTGCCCACTCCTCCTCCCCCCCTCCTTGCTCGTCCAGGATCACCTCGAAGAACACCATCTTCTCCGACACGCGGCTGAAGCTGTTATCAAAGCAGATCTTGTAGTCCCCCTTCTCCGTGGGCTCCACCCTGAGAGACAGACAGACAGGGCCAGAGACAGACTGACAGGTCAGAGACTGACAGACAGGGTCAGAGACAGACAGAGTCACAGACAGACTGACAGATCAGAGACTGACAGACAGGGTCAGAGACAGACTGACAGATCAGAGACTGACAGACAGGGTCAGCGACAGACAGAGTCACAGACAGACAGGGTCAGAGACAGACAGGGCCAGAGACAGACTGACAGATCAGAGACTGACAGACAGGGTCAGAGACAGACAGAGTCACAGACAGACAGGGTCAGAGACAGACAGGGCCAGAGACAGACTGACAGATCAGAGACTGACAGACAGGGTCAGAGAGACAGATAGGGCCAGAGACAGACTGACAGATCAGAGACTGACAGACAGGGTCAGAGACAGACAGAGTCACAGACAGACAGGGTCAGAGACAGACAGGGCCAGAGACAGACTGACAGATCAGTGACTGACAGACAGGGTCAGAGACAGACAGGGCCAGAGACAGACTGACAGATCAGAGACTGACAGACAGGGCCAGAGACAGACAGACAGATCAGAGACTGACAGACAGGGTCAGAGAGACAGACCGGATCAGAGACCGATAGACAGACAGACAGGGAGAGAGCTGGGCTCACTCACGTGTGGATCCCGTCAGATCTGCGAAAGTCTGAGCTGAGCTGGACTCCGTGGGGAGAAAACATGGTGAAGTCCACATCCAGCCCTGCCCCTGCAATCACCTGAGAGAGAGAGAGAGAGAGAGTGTGCAGGGTCTGATTGACAGCTCACTCTCTGCCTGCCCCTCTGTGTGGAAACAGGCACATCTACTGAACTCTCACCTGAACGCTGAGCTGCAGGCTGAGGAGGACGTCTTATCTCTGCAGTGATATCCAAGCTTTAGAAAGGCCCTTTGCCCCTCTCCAGGTATACCCCCCTTTCACAGGGCTATGGCTTACACTGCACCCCCCCCCCCCCCTCCTTCACAGGGCTATGTCTTACACTGCACCCCCCCCCCCTCCTTCACAGGGCTTTGGCTTACACTGCCCCCCCCCCTTCACAGGGTTAAGGGTTAAGGGTTAAACTGCCCCTCTTTCATAGGGTTAAGGTTTACACTGCCCCCCCCCCCCCCTTCATGGGGTTAAGGGTTACACTGCCTGCCTCCCTCCCCTTTATAGGGTTAAGGGTTACACTGCCCCTCTTTCATAGAAGGAGGTCCCTGGCAGCTCACTCCCTGGAGGGGGGAGAGTGGAGGGGGGGGGGGCATACAAACTAAAATCCCGACCAGCAGGTATTAAATTTGCATACACAGTACTGAGGAAATGAAACACTGCTACTGTTCGACAAGGGTTACAATTATAGTCGCCCTCTGTCTTTAATATTTACTTCTCCCTTCACTATACCATGGGCATGTTTGAGTAGTGACTTGGAGGATGTTTACACAAGTGTGTGATGGGTTGTGCAAACGAAGGGGCCCAATAATGTCGGCATGAGAAGTTCGTATTGCTTCTTTGAGTGGTTTGGTGTTCTGTGGGTTATTTTGATGGACTTCTTTTTGTTTTTCAGACCTTTTTAGCCATAAAGTAAGAGCAGCAAGATGAAGCAAGGATCACAGACAAGAGGCTGCAGCAAGGCACCTGCAGGTTCAGTTCCCGTAAAAGCACCG
Organism: Anguilla anguilla; assembly: GCF_013347855.1. NCBI lineage: Eukaryota > Metazoa > Chordata > Actinopteri > Anguilliformes > Anguillidae > Anguilla > Anguilla anguilla. The sequence continues at coordinate 25,936,525 of NC_049217.1, read as the reverse complement.
CCCTTAAACACTCAAGCAGGAAGCTTAACCTGAATTTCTAGATCTCAAATATCCAACTGTTTAAACTGATAAGATGTACAATTCAAGTCGTGTTAAGGCTTGATGACAAACATAAGTAAAGCAAGACGAACAGCGCAGGTTAACATTTACCTAACCACGTCCGGTCCCCTTGACAGTGCCTTCACATCACATGGCCAAGAATATCAAGAGGATCTGGAGACGAATCGTTATCTTGGCAATACGTCCATTACAATTACATCTTAAAATAGATTGTTTAAGGTCTCGAAAATTATTGATGACAATTATCATATACTTTCAGTGACAATTTCGCGGAGATTATTATTTTTTTTAAACGATCGAGATCGTGGCACGTTGTCATGTACAGGTTATACTAATAAGGAAGTGAGACGGTGAAGTTCTTGTAAAATCACAATATGACATTATTAGCAACAATGATTTCAGATTTAGCTAACGTATGCTATGCCACACATAGCTAGGTGGCTTGTAACATTCACAACGTTGCCAATGGTAACGCTACCAGCTGACCAGCTGAAAATGCGTTACAGTCTCCACGCTAGCAACAGATAGCTAGCTACTTTATTCACATAATATATAACATTTCCGTTATATTCCTTCAGCCTAACAGGGGATAACGTTAATAATAAGTCAGCCTTACATCCTTGCACTATCGCCCAAAACCTTTGAACCCTTCCGCTCGGTGATGCAACCAGTCGTACGACGAACAGCCATCAAGTTAGATAATTTAGCGACACATACTGTGATCAAGGGATACCGATTAAATAAAATACCTGGTATTCCACTTCCATGGTTCCGTTTGTAGTGGTCGTTTGGTAGAAACATTCGATCCTTCCGGCGGGCAGCAGAAAGGTAAATTCGGTGTCTCGATTTTGTCCAAGCGCCCAAAGGGAATCCACAAAGCAGGCTAGACACACTATAAAATAAATTCCCGTGGAGACGCAAATCGTCGATAGTCTGCGAACACTCATAGCGGGAATTTTCGCATTCAGTTGCCAATCACTCGCAGTAGATTTTCCGCTGCTAACATCGGTTAGCTTGCAACATAGCTGACAGACTGACTTCCTCGAGACGTCCTCCCCCAATCAATATGTTTTTTACTCTACAGAACTTCATAACTTTGGGATTGGCCAACGACTGTCGAGACTGAGGTTCTCTGAGACCAATCCAGTGAGACATTGCTTTCCGGAACGTCCAATGGCTGTGTCCAATAATGAACGAAGACAAATTACAAAACGGTTGTAGTAGCTACTAGCTATGATATGCAGCCCATTCACGAGCAAGGGACTGTGGTAAAGCTATCGAAAACAGAGTATGTGCGAGAACACCATTCCTCTAGCTCTCACGCAGGTTTCCTTTTCTTTACATTACATTTTATTTGGCAGACGCATTTATCCAAAGAGGTTTTATCCAAAGTGCGTTTACAAGAGATATGATAAAGAGCTACAACATCAAGGTGATGGGGTAGTAGAAGTGCTAGATGAAGATATGTGTAAACATGAAAATGTTAGAAGATCAAGATACAAGGATACAAGTCGTAGGCTACGAACAGTCATTTCCTCTCATGCAAAAAATATCGACAGAAAAACCTTTTTAACGGACAAAAATGCTTATTACACACTATTAAGTTATTCACGCACACAAATCTATATCAGTCATTTATTATAACTAGCAAAATCTAGGCCTGCGCTTAAAAGTTGGCCGTGTTACAACCACCAATATTGGCTATTTTAGCTCACACAAATGCAACAAGCTCTGTTCAGAAGCAATGCTACCTAATTATCTCCGAAATTATTTTCATGTAACTTGGCCCTTCTGATGTTCCACCTGAAGAGATTGTGGTCTTTCAAAGTTCATGTTTCTCACGAAATTGTGAAATGGCGATCGTTTAGGGTGGAAATAATATGCACTTCAGCTGTGTTGCACTAAAACATTTTTTTAAAATGACTACACTCGACTTCAGGTTTAAACAATTGTCTGCGTCCAGTGCTTTCTGTGTGTGAAAAGCACATCATGAATGCAATGCATAATAATAATAGCCATGGATTCAGTAATTTTTCCCTTCCCATGAATAATAAATAAATTAAAGTGTTTGTCATTTTTTTAAATGGATTACGATGACTGTTTTTAATGGGTTATTGTATACATGATAGACCTACTAATTGTTTTATGTCAGTAGATGATAGATGTAGATGTAGATACAGTAGCCCAGTTAAAAATAGTTAACACCATGCAACTGTCAATGTGACTGTTGTCACTTTAAGAACATTGATAAACCTGCTGTCATGAATTCCTTAAAGCTCCACCTTTGTGACCTTAACAAATATAGTACATATATAGTACATTCTGTGATATAATTTAAATATTAATATTGCGTCAGTAAATAAAGTTAAACACAGTTACTTAAATGGTTTTGCAAAAGCCCCCTGGCTGGGCAAATCCTGTAATAGTAGTCCAAGGGTTTAGGGCCTACTTTGTTGTCATATAGTCATGTAGCTGTCTCAGTCATGAATAGGATTGCATTTTTTCCCATTTGACATTTAGATTTGGAAATTGAAACTGAGTGTATGTATTGCTTCACATTCAAAGAAAAAACGAATCACAGTTTTGTGAGAATCATACAAACTATCTATAAATATACTTGGCAAATGAAACTAGAAATAATCCAAAAGAAATCGCATTAGATTACCGTAATCCAGGAGAATGTGTTAGTAATTACATATTGATTAATTTATTTTGTAATCAGAACCAGATTACATTTTCCGTGTAATTTGTCCAACACTGTTTATATATTCCCACAATAGATACTATTAAAACTATACTGCAGGGTAACTGTGTTCTATATAATTGAGAAGGATCAGTCATCAAAGTGTATGCTTTCTCTCTTTACCACCCCTTAATAAATATACTGTAACCATCACTGTACAGTACCTCCTTGGTTGGTATGTAAATACAGTTAAAACCTTCCAGGATAACCCATAAAGCATGCTCAATCAGGATAAACAGTCCCTGCTATTATTTCTGTGTAATACACATATAATACTACTGTTGTTTAGTAATACTGTACATGGCAAAGTCTTAAATGAAAAACAGAAATTAATTTGTTGAAAGTTAATTTGCTCTTATACCATTATTTTGAGATAATTTGTTTGAGATAAAACAAGTTATTCTGACACTGTCGATATTTCTGAGCGACTGCAGATGGTGCTGTTGTGCTGTTGAATGGAAAGAACAACTTTTTACCTTACTAACATCTTATATACTATGAAAGCCATTTTTATGTATTTATACTCAATCTAATGTCAGATAATTTATTATATTGCAAGATACTACTACTAAATAATAATAATAATAATAATAGCAACAACAACACAACAACAATAATAATAATAAAGATTTTATAATAATAATAATAATAGTTATTATTATTATTATTATAAAAATATATATTATTATTGTTGTTGTGTTGTTGTTGCTATTATTATTATTATTATTATTATTATGAATTCCCCTATTCTGTGAAAAGTGTATTTTAAAAAAAGAAAGAAAAATTTTTGTTAAGACGCTTGTCAAGAAGTTTAATTGATATAGGAATGGTCATTGGCTCTTCTTTGTGGAAAGGATTGTGAAGCACACAGCCATTATTTTACTGCAATTATAAGCAAGCAAACAAGGACAAGGCATAATATAAAATGCAAAGGGAGAAGCGATTACTTGTCAAAAACATGTCTTGCCTATGGATAACTGCAGAATGAGTATTGCACCTTATTGAACCCATGTTTTGTAGTTGTTCCCATGGCCTTGATATGCACTTTTGTACGTCACTTTGAATAAAAGCATTGTAATGTGATGTAATGTCTTGCCAGTGGGTCTTGAGATGAACAACAAGAGTCCAATGAGTCATTAAGACCCTAAAATAGACTCACACCAAAGGATACCCACAGGTGTACGGAAAAGACCAGACGTGAGTGTCTCGTTAGTTTCTTATCATTTAGCCAACACTTATGCAGTGTAAAACCGAGGAGAGAGACAACAGTGTGACCATGGCTGCTCGGTCATAAGCGTCAGTGCTGCGCTATGGAATGTGCCTTCCATCACTCATTCCAGACACTGTGAAGTATGAGGAGCATTTGGTGAAAAAAAGGGGGGCTCCCCAGTGTACTGGATAAATTCCCAGCCTGGCTTTTTCAAACTTGCCACCTAATCATCCCCTGAGTTAATTGGCAAAAAAACTCTCTCCCTCTCCACCTTAACTAATGTGTGGTGAGCGTTCTGGTGCAAAATGGCTGTGGTGAATCACCCAAGTGGCTGCTACACATTGGTGGTGGGTGAGGTGAGGTGATTCAAAAAGCACTTTCCACCCCCTTTCCCTCAGGCGTGCCTTTCATCAGACAACCTTTGTTCAGGCTGTGCACCCCACCTTCCTGGGACAAAATGGAAGCTTCTACCTCTTTCCGCTCCATGTGTTGCTTGAACAGCTGCATTTCCTGTTGGTATTTGTGAACAACCGCATATGACTTCCTGTCCCTTTCAAGGAAGTGGGCCTCTGCCTCATCTCCACGCATACCCCCCAAGAAGCTTTCACTATACTTCTCTGTTCAAATTCTGCATATTGTCTTCATACATCGCCCCCCACCCCCCCCCCCCCCCCCCCCCCCTTAAAAAAATGGCTTGCGACAAATAATTTGAACATCCATATGGACAGCTCACTTTTTTGGGGGTATTTTTGATATTGTTTTGTTTTTAGCGTTTGTTTTTGGGGCTGAATTTGCAGATGAGGAGTTGCAAGCATAGAGGCTGAGAGCCTAAAGAGGAAGGTGAACAAGCATGCTGACTACAAACTAACCTCACCTCATTTTCAATAGATCTGGGCTATCTGAAGGTACTTGGTAAAAGTGCCAAGAGGTTTTTTTTTTTTTTGTATTTCTTTTCCTGGAAGTCAGAATTATGAATTAGATTATATCCTGTAGGTTTACTGGTGCTTTGAGGTACTTCTCTCTCTTGTACTGTTGACATACTTTTACTAGAGAAGAGGTTACTGATAGACTGGAAGGCATATTCAGTACTCAGAAAGTTTTATCAGATATTGAAATAGATGATAAAGAAGTACTGCACGAATCACTTAAACAAAAGACAAACAATGCAGCAGGTCCTGATGGCATATACCCAAGAATGCTCAAAGAGTTAGCTGAGATCATTTTTAAACCACTGGCAGGTATTTTCAGGCAATCCTTAGAAACTGGAGAAATACCTGAGGATTGGAAGCGTGGTAATATAATACCAATATATAAGAAAGGGGACCGTACTGATCCAGGAAACTACAGGCCTGTAAGTTTAACTTGCATAATATGTAAAATACTGGAATCTATCCTTAGAGACAAGTTGGAAGTATTTCTTGAAAACAGCAACATCCTAAGGGATAGCCAGCATGGTTTTTGTAAGGGAAGGTCACGTCTGACAAACTTTCTGGTATTCTTCGAAGAAGCTACCAAATGTTTTGATTATAGCAAGGCGTATGATATTATCTACTTAGATTTGAAAAGGAATTTGATAAGGTACCACGTGAGAGACTTGTTAGTAAAATGAAGACAGTAGGAATTAGAGGATGTATTTCAGACTGGGTTCGGATTTTGCTGGGTCCACTGCTCTTCCTCATTTATATCAATGACCTCGACAGGGACATAGAAAGTACACTAGTCAAATTTGCAGATGATACAAAACTGGGAGGCCCAGCTAATAGTCTGGAAGCCACTTAAGTAATCCAAGAAGATTTAAATAAAAGCCAGAAGTGGGCGGAAACCTGGCAAATGAAATTTAATTTAGTCAAATGTAAAGTTCTGCATGTGGTAAATAAAAATATTAGACAGGATTACTTTATGGGAGGAACAAAACTGGAATGTGCTCAGTTTGAAAAAGACTTGGGAGTAATGGTTGATCAAAGCCTTTCTGGTTCTAGGCACTGTGCTGCCGCAGTAAAAAAGGCCAACAGGATTCTGGGATATATAGCCAAAAGTATTGAGTATAAATCCAAGGAAGTTATACTTATCTTATACAATACATTTGTTAGCCCACACTTGGAGTATTGTGTGCATTTCTGGGAACCGTACTACAAGAAAGATATATAGGCTCATGAAAAAGTGCAAAGAAGAGCAACAAAATTGATTCCTGTTATTAAGCTTAGTAAAAGGAGACTCAGGGGTGATTTGATTGAGGCCTTTAAATTCATAAAGGGGAATTCAACAAAGTGAACTACATGAGATTCTTCAGGTTGAGTTCTGTTAGTAGAACAAGAGGACATAAATGGAAATTAAAAAAAGGTAGATTCCATACAGACGATAGGGAAGAATTTTTTCACACAGAGTAGTCAATGTGTGGAATAGCCTGCCAGGTCACATAATAGAGGTAGAAACTCTGGGGATTTTTAAGACTAGGCTTGATACAGTGTTAGATACTATCTATTCTGTAGGTAATCAGAGCACTAATTTAGTTAGGAAAATGGTGAGCATCATTATATTATGTTATGTTATGTTATGTAAAGGATTGTGACCAGTTAATCAAGCTTGTGACATACACCTGTTGTGGTTCTTTCTCTGGTTACCTTATGAGGTAACCGTAGGCTTCAGCCAGGAGCAAATGTCATCCTTCACTGAGTGTTTCAACCCTTAACCACAACACTCTCCAGTTGGTGGGCCGGTAGTGGTGGCCAAATCACTGCCCGTCTGCTCCTGGCTTCCAGCTCACCCTCCTCCCGCTTACTCCATATCCAGCAGGAGGCTCGTTCTGCCTCCTCCCCCATCCTACGAGCTGCTTGTTTTCTGCTCCTTTCGTCCAGCGCCCAGAGCTGACAACAACCGCCATGCTGACTTGGCTGGGAAACCTCTGCAGCCGATCTCCACGGGGAACAACCATGCCTGCCATCCCTTGTCCTTGCGTTCCTGGACTAAGGGCTGGTACTTCAAGGCCTTTCTCTCGTCGGCCTCTTCACATTCCTCCTCCCACGGCACTGTCAGCTCAACCAGAATTATTTTCCGGTCTTCGGTTGACCACAATACAATGTCCCGACAAAGGGTTGTGTGTACCACCTCCGGGAACTGCGGCCTCCTTCCCACGTCAACCCTCATCTCCCAGGACCTGGCAGTTTGCAGCAGATTGGGCTTTGGTCTTTTGGTTGAGAGGCCTGGCTCCCTCCTTGATGAAGGGAATGGCCTTCCTCAAGTCCATGCTGGCTAGCCTCTTCTTGCTTCTCTCCCGGTCCATTGTATCAGCTAGAGACAGAAGCACCCTGAATTTGAAGGTTGAACTTGCTGGTAACCCTGCCCTTCTTGATCACCATACACCTGGACTTCCTGGCCTTAAAGGACATCCTCGCCCACATGGCTACATTGTCCAGGGTTTCCAATACCCATCTTGCTTGGACGTGTGACACAGTTGTTAATGTGATGTCATCCATGAACCCTCTTAGTGCTGGCTGGACGATGCCTGACTCCAGTGCGGGACCACGGGTTACGCCTTCTGCTGCTGATATTAGAAGGTTCATACCCATGACAAACAGGATGGGGGAGATAGTGCACCCTGTTGGAATCCCCTTCTGGAGGTCCTGCCAGTTGGTTGTGAAATGGGCTGATGTAAATCTAAATCTAACCAGACAACTGTTAGGTCACCTTTCTTCTGCTTAGCCTCTCGGATCAGTTGGCTGATCATTGAGGTGTGTTCCAGACACCCTGAAAAGCCTGGGATACGACCTTTCTGGATGGATGTGTTTATGTAGTGGTTTTGCATCATGTAAGAGGTCAGCCTTCTTGCGAGCACTGAGAAGAAAATCTTGCATTCCACATTGAGGAGGGAGATTGTCCTGAACTGGGCAATTGTGGAGGAACCCTCTTCCTTTGGAACGAAGCAGCCCTCTGCCAATTAGCCAAATCGTTCCTTAGCTAGATTGTACGCTATGGCTGTGACGGAGTCGATCTTTCTGTGTACTGGACCTGCGACAGCGGCTTCCAGGATGCCGTCCAGGTCATCATCGAATTGCATCCATGCGACGTTGTCTGATGATCTAGGCCATTTGATCCTCTCTTTCCTTGACGAATGGATTAGGGTAACCGAAGGGGAACTTACTTGGTCTGTTCTTTGGCGCTGGGGCGGCTCAAGTGTGGAGAGATCTTCAGCTCTATGGGGTGCTTCCTGGCTGAAAAAAATAATTCGAAAATCTGGTAATGTTCGGACATACAACCTCTGGAGACGCTTTACAGGAGGTGCAGTACAAACTGCTTTGGAGTCCCTGGTGGGATTTACAGCTTGCCTGCCTGGTTTTAACCTCTTAGCGCAAAGCCCCTAGTGGTCGGCACGCCGTCGAGCCGAGATTACTGAACGCAGACATTCAGTGCTACTGCAATCAAAGTGTGAGTTAAAAACAGAAACGCGTTGTTTTAGTTTCATTTTCTTGCGTCAAAACAGTTGATTTGTTGTAAAATACGTGAATATGTTGTGATTTACAGCAATGAATAATTTAGACATTTTGGATAGATTTGGAGACGCTGGGTACACTGCTTAGTTTTTGCTTCATACATCTATAGTAGTTCTACATATCCACCCTTAGATTTTATGAACTTGTGGTCAAGAAGTTTTTGATCTTGCGCATGTATAGTTTAACCTGCTGTATATATGCAATCTCTCAGTATTTCATTGCAAACTTAAAAAGTGAAAATTCATTTTTGATTTTTTGTCAAAACAATTGCATTTGCGGCACTTTATTTCTTCCAAAATTATGAATATAAACTAATCTGCGTTAGTACTGTAAATTATACAAATGTCTTGCTTCATTTAAGCCATTTTTCAAGTCTCTGTGGTGTGTACATCTGGAGTTATAAAGCTTTAAATAGGGTACCCCCTAAATGGGCAAGGATTGGCAAGATTTGGCTTGTGCGCTAAGGGGTTAAGCTGGTCCAGCTGATTTGAAGCTTGTTTGGAGATTGTCCAGCTGGCAACAAAATCATTGAGATAGAAATCATGCTGGCAAGACCATGTCCAGCTGGTGGGCCAGCTTGGTGCCGACAACAGACCATCACCAAATTCCGGATGGTATTGAGCTGGAGCAGAAGCTGGTTCCAGATTTAAAATTTCCACCAGGGATTACTTTAAATGAATTTTCTTGCTTTAAACCACAAATCTGTCTTGCCCATATATGAGCCAATGTGAAGTCAGCAGGTTGTGATATGTAAGAAATCTCTGGGGAAAATCTGGGCACTAATGGGTTAAAGGAGACATATATAATGCACTGATACTACTGTATTTGGCAGATGTCAAAAATTTAAAGACATACACACATGAAAATACAACACAAGCAGAAGCCGCTTCTTGAGAGAGGTGTCTGTGTCTTTAAGAGATGTACACATTGTCTTCCTATTTATTGCCTATAGTACCTAGAAAATTTGTTACGGAAGTGAAAGTGCTCCTGCAGACTGAACGAAAGACCACAGCGTCAAAGTAATACAAGTTTAAGGTAAATTAATATGGTAAATCGCATTCTTTAACACTGTTTAAACCTGACATGTAGTCAAGCTGAAGATGATACTGGCAGTCATTCATTGGTGGCTAGGGGTTTAAGGTTGCAACTGGACTGTTTTTATATCTTGATGATGTGATCAAATTTTACTGAAATGGCTCCACTTGAATCCATTTTGTATCTGTGAGTTTCGTCAGACGTTTATGACGGTGTGTTACACAGTATCAGTAAAAGCAACCTTGGGCACTTTGTCTATCTTAGAATCTCGAGCCATTTATTACTTGTAAATTTAAATTAAAAGATTAGTCTTTTTTCGGACTACGCCGTATGTCATTACTCCACCGGATGTGGGAGTAAAATGATTTATTGCTCTGGCGTTCGGCTCTGGTTGTGGTACTCAGGGAGGCCGCAGCGGGGGAGATAGGGGAACGCAAAAGGCCTGCACTAAAAAAGTTTGCTTGGACGACAATTTTAAGGGGGCCCCACATAGACTGCATAAGGCACGGGGCCTAGAATTTCGTGCTACACCCCTGGTGGTGTGCTGCGTGATGTCATCTAGGGTAATGAGTGGTGGTGACGTACAGGAAGGGAGTGTATGTTGGGTGCGTACCTCTTTCCTGCGTAGGGCACAGCAGTTTGCCTGCAACCAGTGCATTGAAAACTGCATGCAATAAATATTCAGCTACAGATACATGGTTTGCAAGTCCATCATCTATGATAATAAATAACAAAGTCATTTCATAAGCATTTTTATCCCCCTATTCCTATATTCTAATTTGAAATGGGCAGTTGTACTTGTGGTCCCGTCCCATTGCTTTTCGATGTCCTCTGTCGGTTTTGGGGAGTGCAGAACCGAACGCTCGCCCCCCTGCTCTGCCAGCCACTGTGCAGCCCGCCAACTGACCTGGGCAGCCATTGCATCTTAGAAGTGCGCCCCCTTGTTTATTTCCCCTTTGTGTATTTTCTTACTCTTACCTGCCCATTTCCCCTCTTTTTCTAGTGAGCGGCAATGGCTGGAATCCGAGACTTGCTCCGTACCGCTCTGGATGATATATCAGAAGATGATCTGCTGAGGTTTAGGCTTTCTCTCTCAAAAGATTTGCCTGAGGGCGTTAAGCCCATTGGAAAGGGCATACTGGAGAAGAAAGGTGTGATTGAAATAGTGGAGCGGATGGTGGATGTCCACGGAGAAGAAGGTGCTGGGAGGGTCACACTGCATGGCCTGAGGAAAATAGACCAGGACGACCTCGCTCTGAGGCTGGAGAAAGATCTCGGTAAGAACAATGCCCAACAAACTGACAAGGACAGAAACATACGTTGTTTTTCTGCAGTTACACAACAACAACAGAAAAATGGTTCTGAGATGGGATACTCTAATGGCTTGAATTTTCTCTAGGGGGCAATGCCATAGCACAGGCTGTTCCTCCATGCCCAGAGGGACAGGGCCAGAAGCTGGAGAAAGATCTCGGTAAGAACAATGACCGACAAACTGACAAGGACAGAAACATACGTTGTTTTTCTGCAGTTACACAACAACAACAGAAAAATGGTTCTGAGATGGGATACTCTAATGGCTTGAATTTTCTCTAGGGGGCAATGCCATAGCACAGGCTGTTCCTCCATGCCCAGAGGGACAGGGCCAGAATGGGGCGTCATCCAAGGCAACCTCAGGACCTGTTCCACTGGTGTCCATCCAGTGTTCTGGAGGGAGGGTTCAGGCACCTACGATCAGCCAAAGTACATTTTCTGGTGACACACACATGACCTTTAATTGAGGTAAGTCCCAATGGATTAAGATTTTTCTGTGGGTCGGTCATGGACTAGTGAGCACATAGGCCCCGACCATCACCCATGTGACATAGCTTCTGTACAAAAGTACTTCATGTCCTGTTCATCACAGTCACAAAAACCGCCACAACACTAACAAACAAAAAAAAGTGGCTATAAAAATTTCCGTAAACACACATTTAAGGCCTGAGGGGGTATACTACAAAGCAGGATTATGGGGTTAATGAGCTATCTTAAGGTTTAACCCTCAGTTTTCCACGTTATGATGCTGACTCACTTTTAATCGGGGTATATCGCCATGGTAACTTATGCTGCATGGCTGCATACCTGGTCTTTGAAAAAGGCATCTCTGTAGTGCTAGGTGCAGATATAGTGAGGTTATTTGGGGTCGTTTCTGCACGTATGTACCTTTGTGTCTTTAATGCAATCACAAACCTTCCACCAATGTTGCTTACAGACACTGGACATCCAACATCCACCTGCGAACCTTCTTTACTCAGAATCAATGCGGAATAACCACTGTTCTGCACCGAAACACTGTTCTTAAACTCGGATCACTGCAAGGCAGCTGATCCAAAATGAAGCTTCATCACTTGCCCCAAACCTACCAAAGTGTGCCACAGCTGTCACGTCACCAGCGTCCAATTAGAGCTTGCATCAAATTTAAAATCTAGCCTGCAGGGCATCAAGTCTGAAATCTAGCCTGCAGGTCAGCTAATGGAATGACTCCGCCAGACCTCCAGATGAGTCTTGGAACCCCCACACAACTGCCAGATCTCTCTGTTCCTCTGGAACCGGCTCGGAATGAGCGGCTGTTCCCTCACTCCGTAGTCACTTCCCCTGAATCACAATGTCTGTCTGTACCGGCAATAGAATAGAACTTCCTATGGTGTTCAGCACAAGTGCCATAATTTACAATTTGGCATTCAGCAGACCGTTCAGCAGGAGTGAAGATTCAACACCAGCAGCATCTATGATTGACCGCCAAGTGCCGTGAAGACAAGACATGTGCATTGACGATGAGGATTGGACTACGGACAGCAGAATCATTGGTCATCCTCTGACACAGACTTATGAACTGTCTCTTCAGAAAGCATCTTGGCTCCCTTCCCATCCCTACCCCCATAACCCTCCTATCATTTGTGCTAATTCAGATCATGGTGTTTTAATGATTTTAAGTTTTTATAGATGTAATTTGGATGTATCCTCTGGCTTGCTCAGGGTGTGGGTTCACAAATACAAAGTCATTCCGTCATCTTATTTTTAATTTCCATTTTTGTTTTAATAGGTAGGTTTGACTTCAACTGATGAAGTTGAAGTCAAAGGTGGATGTTTGATAACTTTTGTTCATTAAATAAATGAAATAATAATTTTAAAAATGTGTTTTGTGTTTACTCTGTTTACCTTTGTCTAATATTAAATTTTGTCTAAAGATCTGAAACAATTCAGTGTGAAAAACATGCAATAATAGAGAGAATCAGGAAGGAGGTGCATACTTTTCAATAGTATCATGCTTTCAATACAAGACTCTTTATATATATCTATATATATATATATATCTTAGTAAAGTGTTGGGCCACCATGAGCTGCCAGAACAGCTTCAATGCACCTTGGCATAGATTCCATGAGGAACTCTAATGGAGAGATGGAGCACCATTCTTCTGAAATAAATTCCCTCATTTGGTGTTTTGATGATGGTGGTGGAGAATGCGGTCTTAATACATCAAAATTCAAAATTTCCCATAGGAAAATTCAACTGGATTGAGTTGGTGTTCTGTTTTTCCTTACGTATTGCACTAATGCATGAGCATCAGGGTCATCGAATGTACACTTTTGACCACAGATTCCGACCCTATTTACTGATATCTTAATGAAGATGTTGAGCATCTTTATTTCACTTCTCAGGCGACGAATCTCTCTTTCCCTCCTGTTTTGTTGCTGCGATGGTTGGGGCTGACCTCTCTGCTCTATTGGGCCAAATCGTTCCTTAGCTAGATTGTACGCTATGGCTGTGACGGAGTCAATCTTTCTGTGTACTGGACCTGCGACAGCGGCTTCCAGGATGCCGTCCAGGTCATCATCGAATTGCATCCATGCGACGTTGTCTGACGATCTAGGCCATTTGATCCTCTCTTTCCTTGACGAATGGATTAGGGTAACCGAAGGGGAACTTACTTGGTCTGTTCTTTGGCACTGGGGCGGCTCAAGTGCGGAGAGATCTTCAGCTCTGTGGGGTGCTTCCTGGCTGAAAAAAATAATTAGAAAATCTGGTAATGTTCGGACATACAACCTCTGGAGACGCTTTATAGGAGTTGCAGTACAAACTGCTTTGGAGTCCCTGGTGGGATTTATAGCTTGCCTGCCTGGTTTTAAGCTGGTCCAGCTGATTTGAAGCTTGTTTGGAGATTGTCCAGCTGGCAACAATATCATTGAGAAAGAAATCATGCTGGCAAGACCATGTCCAGCTGGTGGGCCAGCTTGGTGCCGACAATAGGCCATAACCAAATTCCGGATGGTATTGAGCTGGAGCAGAAGCTGGTTCCAGATTTAAAATTTCCACCAGGGATTACTTTAAATTAATTTTCTTGCTTTAAACCACAAATCTGTCTTGCCCATATATGAGCCAATGTGAAGTCAGCAGGTTGTGATATGTAAGAAAACTCTGGGAAAAATCTGGGCACTAATGGGTTAAAGGAGACGTAAAATGCACTGATACTACTGTATTTGGCAGATGTCGAAAATTTAAAGACATACACACCTGAAAATACAACACAAGCAGAAGCCGCTTCTTGAGAGAGGTTTCTGTGTCTTTAAGAAATTTACACATTGTCTTCCTATTTATTGCCTATAGTTCGTAGAAAGTTTGTTACGAAAGTGAAAGTGAAAGTGCTCCTGGGGACTAAACAAAAAACCGCGGCGTCAAAGTAATACAAGTTTAAGGTAAATTAATATAGTAAATCCCATTCTTTAACACTGTTTAAACCTGACATGTAGTCAAGCTGAAGATGAGACTGGCAGTCATTCATTGGTGGCTAGGGGTTTAAGGTTGCAACTGGACTGTTTGTATATCTTGATGATGTGATCAGATTTTCCTGAAATGGCTCCACTTGAATCCATTTTGTATCTGTGAGTTTCGTCAGACGTTTATGGCGGTGTGTTACACAGTAAACAGTGCATTACGCTACAAAATGCTATCAGTAAAAGCAACCTTGGGCACTTTGTCTATCTTAGAATCTCAAGCCATTATTTATTATTTGTAAATTTAAATTAAAAATCCACCAAATTTGCACCTTTAGCTGCTGATATTTCTGTGAAGTAATTTTTTTGGCCATTTCTTTGAAAGAGAGACTTCAGTTATGCCTTGATCTGTTGAATGAGGTTAATTTTTTCCTTTTTTTCTAATCCTAATCCTTTTGAAGAGGAATTGCCCCTTCAGGTGAATGAAGCAGGTCCAGGCTTGCAGTGATACAAGCTATTTTAAGCTATTACGATTGCGAAACAGGAGACAGCGAGCCTCAACACAGCAAACATTTTCAGTGTTAAATCAACTCTTCCAGAGTTCGTATGGTCCCCAGTTGCACTCACATGCACTCTGTCAGAGCTGAATTAACACGGGGCATTTTATCATGTACGGTTCAGTGACTGAACCCACATTTTGAGATTAGTCTTTTTTCAGACTACGCCGTATGTCATTACTCCACCGGATGTGGGAGTAAAATGATTTATTGCTCTGGTGTTCGGCTCTGGTTGTGGTACTCAGGGAGGCCGCAGTGGGAGAGATAGGGGAACGCACGGGGCCTAAAATTTCGTGCTACACCCCTGGTGGTGTGATGCGTGATGTCATCTAGGGTAATGAGTGGTGGTGACGTAAGTATGTTGGGTGTGTACCTCTTTCCTGCGTAGGGCACAGCAGTTTGCCTGCAACCAGTGCATTGAAAACTGCATGCAATAAATATTCAGCTACAGATACATGGTTTGCAAGTCCATCATCTATGATAATAAATAACAAAGTCATTTCATAAGCATTTTTATCCCCCTATTCCTATATTCAAATTTGAAATGCGCAGTTGTACTTGTGGTCCCGTCCCATTGCTTTTCGATGTCCTCTGTCGGTTTTGGGGAGTGCAGGACCGAACGCTCGCCCCCCTGCTCTGCCAGCCACTCTGCAGCCCGCCAACTGACCTGGGCAGCCATTGCATCTTAGACGTGCGCCCCCTTGTTTATTTCCCCTTTGTGTATTTTCTTACTCTTACCTGCCCATTTCCCCTCTTTTTCTAGTGAGCGGCAATGGCTGGAATCCGAGACTTGCTCCGTACCACTCTGGATGATATACTAGCAGATGATCTGCAGAGGTTTAGGCTTTCTCTCTCAAACGATTTGCCTGAGGGCGTTAAGCCCATTGGAAAGGGCAGACTGGAGAAGAAAGGTGTGATTGAGATAGTGGAGCGGATGGTGGAGGTCCACGGAGAAGAAGGTGCTGGGAGGGTCACACTGCATGTCCTGAGGAAAATAGACCAGCACGACCTCGCTCAGAGGCTGGAGAAAGATCTCGGTAAGAACAATGACCGACAAACTGACAAGGACAGAAACGTACGTTGTTTTTCTGCAGTTACACAACAACAACAGAAAAATGGTTCTGAGATGGGATACTCTAATGACTTGAATTTTCTCTAGGGGGCAATGACATAGCACAGGCTGTTCCTCCATGCCCGGAGGGACAGGGCCAGAATGGGGCGTCATCCAGGACAACCTCAGGACCTGGTCCACTGGTGTCCATCCAGTGTGATGGAGGGAAGGTTCAGGCACCTACGATCAGCCAAAGTACATTTTCTGGTGACGTGCACTTTAACTTTAAGTGAGGTAAGTCCCAATGGATTAAGATTTTTCTGTGGGTCGGTCATGGACTAGTGAGCACATAGGCCCCGACCATCACCCATGTGACATAGCTTCTGTACAAAGTTACTTCATGTCCTGTTCATCACAGTCACAAAAACCACCACAACACTAACAAACAAAAAAAAAGTGGCTATAAAAAGTTCCGTAAACACACATTTAAGGCCTGAGGGGGTATACTACAAAGCAGGATTATGGGGTTAATGAGCTATCTTAAGGTTTAACCCTCAGTTTTCCAGGTTATGATGCTGACTCACTTTTAATCGGGGTATATCGCCATGGTAACTTATGCTGCATGGCTAACCTGGTCTTTGAAAAAGGCATCTCTGTTCCTGGAGGATCTTATAGTGCTAGGTGCAGATATAGTGAGGTTATTTGGGGTCGTTCCTGCACGTGTGTACCTTTGTGTCTTTAATGCAATCACAGACCTTCAACCAATGTTGCTTACAGGTGCTGGAAACCCCACAAACAATGCGGAATAACCACTGTTCTCCACCGAAACACTGTTCTTAAACTCGGATCACTGCAAGGCAGCTGATCCAAAATGAAGCCTCATCACTTGCCCCAAACCTACCAAAGTGTGTCACAGCTGTCACGTCACCAGCGTCCAATTAGAGCTTGCATCACATTTGAAATCTAGCCTGCAGGGCATCAAGTCTGAAATCTAGCCTGCAGGTCAGCTAATGGAATGACTCCGCCAGACCTCCAGACGAGTCTTGGAACCCCCACACAACTGCCAGATCTCTCTGCTCCTCTGGAACCGGCTCGGAATGAGCGGCTGTTCCCTCACTCCGTAGTCACTTCCCCCGATTTCACAATGCCTGTCTGTACCGGCAATAGAACAGAACTTCCTATGGTGTTCAGCACAAGTGCCATAATTTACAATTTGGCATTCAGCAGACCGTGAAGGAGTGAAGATTCAACACCAGCAGCATCTATGATTGACCGCCAAGTGCCGTGAAGACAAGACATGTGCATTGACGATGAGGAATGGACTACGGACAGCAAATCATTGGTCATCCTCTGACACAGACTTATGAACTGCCTCTTCAGAAAGCATCTTGGCTCCCTTCCCATCCCTACCCCCATAACCCTCCTACCATTTGTGCTAATTCAGATCATGGTGTTTTAATGATTTTAAGTTTTTATA
This sequence comes from Anguilla anguilla, assembly GCF_013347855.1. Classification (NCBI taxonomy): domain Eukaryota; kingdom Metazoa; phylum Chordata; class Actinopteri; order Anguilliformes; family Anguillidae; genus Anguilla; species Anguilla anguilla. Next base: position 25,919,156 of record NC_049217.1, on the reverse strand, counting down.
GATGTAATTTGGATGTATCCTCTGGCTTGCTCAGGGTGTGGGTTCACAAATACAAAGTCATTCCGTCATCTTATTTTTAATTTCCATTTTTGTTTTAATAGGTAGGTTTGACTTCAACTGATGAAGTTGAAGTCAGAGGTGGATGTTTGATAACTTTTGTTCATTAAATAAATGAAATAATAATTTTAAAAATGTGTAATTGTGTTTACTCTGTTTACCTTTGTCTAATATTACATTTTGTCTAAAGATCTGAAACAATTCAGTGTGAAAAACATGCAATAATAGAGAGAATCAGGAAGGAGGTGCATACTTTTCAATTGTATCATGCTTTCAATACAAGACTCTTTATATATATCTATATATCAATATATATATATATATATATCTTAGTAAAGTGTTGGGCCACCATGAGCTGCCAGAACAGCTTCAATGCACCTTGGCATAGATTCCATGAGGAACTCTAATGGAGAGATGGAGAACCATTCTTCTGAAAGAAATTCCCTCATTTGGTGTTTTGATGATGGTGGTGGAGAGTGCGGTCTTAATACATCAAAATTCAAAATTTCCCATAGGTGTTCAACTGGATTGAGTTGGTGTTCTGTTTTTCCTTACGTATTGCACTAATGCATGAGCATCAGGGTCATCGAATGTACACTTTTGACCACAGATTCCGACCCTATTTACTGATATCTTAATGAAGATGTCACCGTTCCTATTGGAACACTAGCCAGTTGAGCAGTCTTTGTGACTAAAGCTCCTGCCATCCATGCTGCTTTTTCAAAGTCACATAGATCTTTTCCTTTTGCCATCTTGATCCAAATTCAAGGTCAGTTGGGCCGGCTCAGCATAATTATACATGCCACAGAGCATGACAGGATGTTAATTGCTTAAATTTATTATGCAGGACACCTGTATGGAAGTATCTGCATTCATTATGTTTCCACACTGATTTATTCAGTTTTTTCCTTTAATTTGTCATCTGGCCGTATATATATATTGTGATGCCAAAAAGGTAATTGTGGTACTGTCCACCAGGGGGCAGCACTGGCCCTAAAGACAGGTATAGCTGCAGCTGTGGTTCATTGTAATCACATCAGCTGTTCCCCATTACCTAATAATGGGCTCTAGAACAGGCCTAGCTTCCAGGCCTAAAGGAAGGGTGTTAGGAAAGTGTTTGAAAGCTGGGCTATGCACAGTGTGGTGGGTTGGAGTCAGTTTTTGTCTGGTTTTTGTTATTCTCTTGCCTTCAAGGTGTTTGGTTTGGAAACATCAAATAAATAAGTAAATAAATAGATAAAAATAAATGGGTTGCTTTGTGGGCACAGCGTGGGTCGACCGAGCGGAAGGTCCTCTTTCCGTGTGTTTCCAACGGAACGAGAGCTTTTCTTTCTCCCTGGGACTTCCTCTTTCCTCTCCAATTTCCCACTGAAACGCAGAAACCTTAATCTTCCTCTTTTTTCACTGTCTCAGAAGAAAGATGCAACCTGGTGGTTGCATCTCTCTTTCCGTCACTAGGAATGGTCGTGAACAGGGTATTAATTGCTCCTGTGGTATTTTTCCATTCGCAAACTTCTTCCCACATCCTCGTTTTTGTGCTGACTCTGCTGTGAAACCCCAGGGTACACCACCTCTTTTTTTCCCCCCACACATGACTGGTCTGACCACATTCCTGATGCTAATTTAAAAAAAATTTTTTTTTTAAAAGGGCAAAAAAATTGTGGGCCACAAAATTGATCTAACTCGGTGATAACCGGCCTGGTTTCTGGAGATCAACCAGCTTGTTGATTCTCATTTCTCATTACCCTAATTACTAATTAGCAGCTCCACAAAGATACCTAGCTGTGGAATGAGGTGTGCTTTGTTAGAGTTTGAGTGAAAAACTACAGCATGGTAAATCTCCAGGGACGGAGCTGGTTACCACTGATCTAACTGCTTTCCCAGATGCACTTCTTGTCCATTATCCTCTTACGTATAAGGAAAATAAAGATATGTACACAGCTAAAACACACACTTCTGTACACAGGTAAAACACACTTCTCATGCAAACATGCACAACTAAACACACACATTTCGATCTCCACATTTACTGCCATGCTAAAATTCAATAAGTGCACTTGTTTTCAAACCACATTATAATTCATGGAACGTTGTATGACCTGTGCTGCCGAGAGTTAATGTGTAACCGATGTCCTAATATCTGAATGTTTTTTTTGGGAGATGAAGAGCTGTGTATTTTAAAAGGGCTCTACCAGGTTCGGCTGCAGCCCATGTTCCGTGGGTGACAGCAGAACCAGGTCACCTGCATCGACCTGACCTCAGATTACAGCCCTGTCTCACACCACCACCCTACGTGAAGAAATGATGTGCTTTTATCGTCAGTTTGTTCCACACACTTGTTTTCTGTATGTACACATTTACCTTAGTCAGATATTTTACCTCCTTCTAAAAATGTATAGTGTGGGCATTTGTGCCAAATATAAACAATGGTATTTAAAAGTATATTAAGCACTCAAAGATTATTTAATTCATTGTTTGCTGCGCGTGTATATTTATATGTACTTTGTCGGGTATAAATATGTTCTGTGGTACAGTGAGTTTTCAGGAACAAATGAGTACTTCTTGTATTACGATTCGTGCCCGAAGTAATTGTTCAAAAAATGGCTCCATATTTATCCAGTTCCAGATGTCAAGGGACCAGCTAGACGTCAGTTTCAGGTTGAATAATTTTAACACAACTTTATTCATCTCCGAAGTGCTGTATTTTAGCAACTTACGTCTCATGCCGTTCGGACAAAAATAAATTCACTGAATGGCCTGTTTTTTTCATCATGTATTCTTACCTTCCAATGTTCTTATAAGAAGTTATCCCTCAGTTATTATTTTAGTGGCATTTTAAAGCCTTTTTGTAAAGGTTGGGTCCAAATTGTACTTTTGCATTACTTAAGCTACTCCATTTGCTGATAGAATTTAATTTGTTAATTTCCTGTGTTTCGTTGTTTGACTGCATGCGCCGTCGATGCTGATGACCTAGCCCCTCA
>NC_049217.1:25891118-25911118 GCF_013347855.1 Anguilla anguilla | reverse complement strand
GCACGGCAAACACCCTGCACACCTCTGCAGAGTCACATAAACTCTGCCTCTATTACAACATTACAAAGCCGCTGTTCCTTAACACTCTCTCTTTCTCGCTATTTATTATTTCATTTAAATTTTCCTCTAGATTTTATTTTTGCCTTGTGTTTTTCGATGTAGTTTTTTGGTATGTGTCAATATTGGCGATTTGTGGGTATCTTTTTCTTACTGTAAATTCCTAATGTCCCCCCCCCTTTCTCTCTCTCTCTCTCTCTCTCCCTCTCTCTCTCTCTCTCTCCAGGGGGGCGCATCCGCCCTCGTGCTGATGGAATCATGCTGTGGAACACAGAAGGTGGCGCCATCACCCACGAGCTGGACTACAGGGACGGTGGCCTGCAGGTCCAAAAGGAGGGGTTCTACTTTGTCTACTCCAAGGTCTACTTCATAGAGCCCAGATGTGACATGTTCACGCATTCGGTGTTGCGGAGAACATCGCGGTACCTAGGGGCCGATCTGCAGCTCATGGAGTCCAGAAGGTACCATTGTACCGGGTCCACCAAGGAACTACTGAGCAGCTACCTGGGTGGCGTTTTCCACCTGGTCAAAGGTGACACCATCCTGGTTAAAGCACAGAACCACACGCTGATCACCCGTCAAGGCCCCTATGACAACTTCTTTGGAGCGTACATGATTTAGGAAGGAGCTGAGTTATGCAAATCACGAAAGCCAAGCCCTGAATTCGACCAGTTGCACGTTACGCTGTCGCATCATTGAAGCAAATTCATATCAGACAGCATGCTGCACACCACCAAACCAAATATAATAATGTCATACATTGTTACAATTTTTCTAAAGATGAAATTTGACACAAAATCACATTGCTTCAAAATTAAATATTTCCATAAGGAAAACAATTTTTTAAAAATTTGGTGGGGTGTCTGGGTAGTGTAGAGGTAAAAGCACTCGCCTACCACCGCGGAGACCCGGGTTCAATCCCCGGCAGCGGTACTTCCGGCTTGGTCAGACATTCCTACGAACACAATTGGCAGTGTTCGCTGTGAAGTTCGCCAGAAGTAACTGGCGACTTCACGTGTATCGGAGGAGGCATGTGGTAGTCTACACCCTCCCCAAACCAACAGAAGGACAGTGCATCGACCAGGAGCGTGATACACATGGGGAATTGGTATAACGACTAAATTGGGCAGAAAATGGGAGAACAGTGGCAAAAAATAAAATCAGTCAACAAATGAACCTTAACATACGTAACAAAATAAGCACACACACACACACACACACCCTGTGCTCATTTTTAGAGCTGTGTGTCATTCCACATTCAGACTGTGCTCCCTCTCCTTGGATAAGTTCTGTTTTTCTTTGTTATATAATTGTTTTCTTATTGTTTTTGTTCTTCTACTTATTATTATTATTATGACCCAGAAACAGGAATAAGGGGGAAATATTTGCAAATCCTCATTTGAATGTATTAGTTGCTGAGATCTATGTGATTGGGGGCAGTTTGAATGTGAACAACCTTTTATTCCCTTATATTTTCTCATCTAGTTCAGTTAACCGTAAAAAAAGCTATTGTAATGATAAAGAAATGCGCCTTTCAAAGGTACCTGCTATTCAAGCTTCTCAGGAAGGCCAAACACTGGTAAGAGAAATGAAACATGGCAGATTCCCAATGTAAGATAACGTAAGTGAAAATGAGGAAATATGGGTCCCTGGACAAAGGTGAAATCCTGCTCCAGTTCAGCACTGTGACACCTCCAGGACCAAGGCTGAGTGGCCCTGCAGGTATGGTGGCACTCAAGGATCAAATTAAGATAACACATTGCTAAAATGTTACAAACAAGCAGTGTGACTGTAGTACATACTGTGTATAATATATTTTTTACTTATACTAGATTTTGTTCATATGTGCAAATACAATTGATTAATCCTTAATAAAAAGTTATTTACAAAATGATTTATGTCTTATTGTCTATAATGTGACCATTGATTTGTTCCTGTATAATGTAAAAGGAAAATAGTTCCATAACAGAAGGACTATAAGAAAAAGAACCAATCCACTTCAGGAAAATGGCCATTCCTATGGAAAGCACTTAATAAGTATGCTACTACTTCTAAAGTAAGTTTACTGTTGTTAACAAGTTATACTCAAGGAAACGGGGAGATGGTTACCAGATTTAAATTTTGTTAATGGTGTTTTACTTTTGCTTTCAAAAAAAAAAAGTAGGTTTTTTAGAATTTTTTTTTTCAAAATTGTAAATCAGAGTGTTCTAGAACTCCACTGCTTTCAGTCACCAAGAATGATTGCTACACCAGCATTAGAGTGTTCCGTTAAGAACATTCTAATCATGTATTTGCGATCTCACACCTTAAAGTTAAAATGAACAGAAGGTCACCGTGGTTTCCTCTCATAGCCTCTCTGCAGCTGTCTGGTGGAGAGAAAGGCAGGTTCTTAAAATGCACGCTTTCCCCTGAGTGAGGTTGCTGGTGGGTTTATGGGAACTGTCAGCGAACGGGGCTTTTGCAGATGTAGTTCGGACAATGTTGCCATGACAACTCCACCCACGCTTGCTGCTTGGAGGTCGACAACGCGACTTACGAAACGGCTAACCACAGCCCCCCCCCCCCCCCCTGACCTGATTTCCCTCTGATGCTGAAGGTGAAAGCTGGACCTAAACATCGACCCTGACGCGAATGGTACAGTCACACTACAGGCAAATCTGATTTGTTTTTGAGATTCGATCATCGGGACAGACTCTCTGTACAGCGATTTGCAGGTGATCAGGCTGGATTTGTGTGTTCAGGCAGGTGGCGCGTTTCTCCAACGCAGAACAATTCTTTTTGCAACAAGCTAGCTGAAGCCTGGTGCGAACGACCAAGAGTTTGTGCTTGCAAATAACAACGCAGACAAGTCAGCGCTAAAGATCGGATTTGAAAAACAAATCAAATTTGCTTGCGATGTGAACGTAACATCAGTGCCGATTCTACAGAGCAGCCAGATGCATTGTAAATTTACTTCTTACTTGAGTAATTCAGCCTACTCAAAGGTTTTGTGGAAACTGATTACCTCAAAACAATTATGTTAGCATAATTTAAACTCAATAAATAAATAATGTCTATCAATTTTAATCTACAGTTGTTTGTGGATATTTCCTCCCACAAAAAATTGGATTGTCCTGCTTGAAGGAGGTATCCATTTATCAGAATATGTTCCTTTGAGCCCATAGCCCTGTCAGAATGTCCGCACATACATACCGTCAGGGACCGTAAGTTTGCTAAATTAAAACATTTATGCAATGTATCACTCATTACTCAGAAAAATACAATACAGCCCCCCCCAATACAGCTCATGACAATTTGAATTCTGGCTCACAATACTCAATAGTGTCGTTCTGGACAAACTATTTCTCTCTATTCTTGTGAGTGAGTCATACTGTTGGGGTTTACAATGTGGTCGCCATTCTTTCCTTCGTATTTCATCGCTGTTGGTGGTTTTGGTTGACAACATACATTATAATGAAATAGTGTAAACCTATGACAAAACGCTATATACGTACACATAGAACTGTAGACCAGTTCATTGAACTTGGTCTCGTGCCGTCATGAAAACCGAAGAGCGGGCGGATGCAGGCAGAGAACATACCTTACTCATTTAAAATGTACCCTGCCTTGGCTAACTAATTCCTGATGTCTGAACTGCATGTACCTATGCTAAAGCTAGACCATATCCGTTTCCCCCTTGTGACTAATGTGGTGTCTAACTTTATGTTGAAAGGTTACGTATTGGCCTCTGCTTACAGTCGTGACCCCGATGACTTGACTCGGCACCAGCGGTGTTCACCGTCTGAACCGGTAAGCAAGTCGCCCCGCGTGAGCGCCCCTGCTAAACGCCTGAACGTCGATGCGTAGCAAGATGCTTCCAACCGAAATCTTCCGGTTTCAAATATCAGAGACCGAATTTGAAAGTATTAAGAATGTGGGGCTGTTGGGCCTGACGGGTGTAGCGTTGCGCTGTGCTAGCGCTGGTCTGTTGTGATGGGGCCTAAATACAGCCGTCTCTGGCTCTTTCATTTTTTTTATCCCTTTGAATTTCAGGGGCGCCCCGCGATGTTTCAGGGGCGCCCCGCGATGCGTACCTGTGGGCAGGCCGTTACTGTTTCCGAACGCGCTGTGGTCTTGGCCTGAAGCTGAATACCGAACGCACTGGCGTGCCGCGCAGACCCAGTGGCGATGCGAGGGGGAGCCAGGGAGCGCTGTTAGCGTCCTGACGCCTACGCTAAACGAAGCGGGTGAACTGCAGACTGTGAGCAGAGTGAGTTTGGGGGGGGGGTGGGGGGGAGGAGGAATTTATCTGTGGTTACTTTGTTGTAACCAAAATGATGGCTACCTGGGTGAAAACCCCCCCCATCTCCCATCTCACTGCAGTGGGTAACTGCCCTCAGTGAACCACCCCCCCCCCCCCCCCCCCCCCTTATCTCACTGCAGTGGGTAACTGCCCTCAGTGAACCCCCCCCCCCCCGCCCCCCCCTTATCTCACTGCAGTGGGTAACTGCCCTCAGTGAAAGCCCCCCCCCCATCTCACTGCAGTGGGTAACTGCCCTCAGTGAACCCCCCCCCCCGCCCCCCCCTTATCTCACTGCAGTGGGTAACTGCCCTCAGTGAAACCCCCCCATCCCCCATCTCACTGCAGTGGGTAACTGCCCTCAGTGAAACCCCCCCATCCCCCATCTCACTGCAGTGGGTAACTGCCCTCAGTGAAAGCCCCCCCTCATATCACAGACAAAATATTTTGAAAAGGGAATGTATGTCTTCTATTATGTCCATCCAGGTAAATGGTTTTAAATCATGAAATATATCATTATCAGTTTTATATCTCGCCCAAAGGGATCACAGAGCTTCTCCACCCTAGCTCCCCAGTGGTGGAACAAACTCCCCGTCCCTCTCCAAACCTCCCCCTCACTACCCATCTTCCGCCGTGGCCTGAAGACTCATCTCTTCAGACTATACTTAGACTAACCACCACCACGCTGTATATTTCACTCTAAATCCCCCCTTCCCCCCCTTTTTTTCCTGTCACTTGTTACATGTTGCTCCATCCCAGCACTTTTTGGTAATTTGTATTTGTCCTAATACTGTAGCTTATTCTTCTGCCTAGTTGGCTTTGCAGAGGTTAGGTCTGAATAGTGCTCACTGTGTGAACTAAACTGTGTTCTTGGCTAGAAATAGCTGTACAAAATAAGTACCGTGTCTTACTGAACCTGTGTTTAGTAGTTGTCTATGACCATGAAATGCACTTTTTGTACGTCGCTTTGGATAAAAGCGTCTGCCAAATAAATGTAATGTAATATCTGATGCTATAAATGTCTGCTTGTGCAGGCGGAGTGGGGCATTCCCATCCTGAGCTGTTATCTCTGGTACTCTTTGCAGTCTCCTGCTTATCAATATGCTCTTGGAACAAGGTGAATTTTGAAGAGTAAAGAAGACATAACAAGAGATTTTCTGGTCCAGATAGCAAAGGTAAAAACTCCCCCACATCTACACCCATGCACCTACACAGACACACTTAATTATGAGAATTTGAGAGATATAGTACCTGTGCACTGTAGCCGGGGAGGAAGTTGAGGCAGAGAAGAAATGCGGTTGGAGGGGGGCGCGGGGCACGTGGGGAGGGGGGGGGGGGGGCGACGGCAGGACTTGACATTCAATACTTAGATCTTTTGCTGACTCAGTGCGGGTTAGTAATGACTCTGTGGCTCTGTGTTTGTGTGTATGTGCGAGTGTGTATATGTGTGGGCGGGTGCAAGTTTCCACCCCGCTGGGAGATTCACCTTTAAGAGACACAGTTACTGAGAGCACAAGGTGTGGCTGCCCCCCCCCCCCCCCCCCCCCCCGCCCCCCTTTCCTCTATCTCTCCATGACCAGAGCGGAGAGCAGCTAATATGAGTATCCCCCGCGGTACAGGAAAAAAATGGTTTTTTGGCTTGTCTCCGTAGCGAAAACCTTCCAAGTCCTTCATGGAACCATGCGTGGTAGACGTGAAGCGTGTGATTGGCCAGCAGTGAACAAGTTTTCCTTGAACGAGAGTCCCCTCTGTGAAGCAGCGGAGGAGCCTTCCAGGGCCCTTCAGACGGTGTATCAGCCACGGCTGGCCGTGGCGTGTTGAGGGCCAGCTCTGGGCAATGTGAGCCCATCCGTGCACGAGAGCAGTGCCTGAGCAGGGCAAGTCACCCAGCAGCCCCTCACTGACAGTCCCGCATGCAATGCTACTGAAGGACATTCTAATGAAGTGGAGATTTGCAGATTCAATGTTATATACAGTGCATATACAGTATATATATATATATATACAGTCCCCTCCAAAAGTATTGGAACAGCAAGGCCAATTCCTTTGTTTTTGCTATACACTGAATACATTTGGGGTTGAGATAAAAAAGATGAACATGAGACAAGAGTTCAGAATTTCAGCTTTTATTTCCTGGTATTTACACCTAGATGTGTTAAACTACTTAGAACATAGCACCTTTGGTATCAGACCACCCAATTTTTAGGTGAGCAAAAGTATTGGAACAGAGAGTATTTAAGTAAATGAAATCAAATAACACTTAATATTTGGTAGCATATCTCTTGCTTGCAATAACTGCATCAAGCCTGCGACCCATTGACATCACCAAACTGTTGCATTCTTCTTTTGCAATGCTTTTCCAGGCTTTTACTGCAGCCTCTTTCAGTTGTTGTTTGTTTCGGGGGGGTTTTCCCTTCAATCTCCTCTTCAGGAGGTGAAATGCATGCTCAATTGGGTTAAGGTCTGGTGATTGACTTGGGCCAGTCTAAAACCTTCCACTTTTTCTCCCTAATGAAATCCTTTGTTCAGTTGGCAGTGTGTTTTGGGTCATTGTCTTGCTGCATGATGAAGTTCCTCCCAATTAGTTTGGATGCATTTCTCCGTAAGTTGGCAGACAGAATGTTTTTGTAGACTTCTGAATTCATCCTGCTGCTACCATCATGAGTTACATCATCAATAAAGATTAGTGAGCCCAATCCAGAAGCAGCCATGCAAGCCCAAGCCATGACACTTCCTCCACCGTGCTTCACAGATGAGCTTATATGTTTTGGATCATGAGCAGATCCCTTCTTTCTCCACACTTTGGCCTTTCCATCACTTTGGTAGAGGTTAATCTTGGTCTCATCAGTCCATAAAACCTTGTTCCAGAACTTTTGTGGCTCATCTCTGTACTTCTTTGCAAATTGTAATCTCGTCTTCCGATTCTTACTACTGATGAGTAGTTTGCATCTTGTGGTATAGCCTCTATATTGCTGCTCTCTAAGTCTTCTTCGAACAGTTGATTGAGATACCTTCACCCCTGTCCTGTGGAGATTGTTTGTGATGTCACTGACTGATGTTTTGAGGTTTTTCTTCACAGCTTTCACAATGTTTCTGTCATCAACTGCTGTTGTTTTCCTTGGTCGACCTGTTCGATATATGTTGCTCAGTACGCCAGCGGTTTCTTTCTTTTTCAGGACATTCCAAGTTGTCGTACAAGCTATCCCCAATGCTTGTGCAATGGCTCTGATCGATTTCCCCTCTTTTCTAAGCTTGCTTTTCTCCCAAAGACAGCTCTCTGGTCTTTTATCTTTTATAACACAAATGCAGTTTTCATAGGCAAACCCCAAGGCTAAAACCAAGAGTAGACATTCAGAACTATTTATTGTTTAACCAATCAATCTAACAGGACACATCTGAGCAACAAGAAACACCTGTCATTCACATGTTCCAATACTTTTGCTCACCTAAAAATTGGGTTGTCTGATACAAAAGGTGATATGTTCTAAGTTGTTTAACAAATCTAGATAAAAAATACCAGGAAATAAAGGCTTAAATTCGGATCTGTCATCTCATGTACATCTTTTGACCTCAAACTCAATTGTCTTCAGTGTATAGCAAAAACAAAGGAACTGACCTTGCTGTTCCAATACTTTTGGAGGGGACTGTATATATATATATATATATATATATATACATATATATATATATATATATATATTCTTTTTTTTATACCATAGTCTGAAATACATGAGAAATCAGTCACAATAAGGGAGAAGCCTATAATATATGTGAAATTGTAAAATTTGTGAATCTCACAGGAAATATACACATGGGAGATATGCACGTGGATGACATCTCACTGAACGAGCAAACGTATCAGTCAAATTAATCTACTCCCTAAATCTTACACTGCCCCCTGGTGGCTGATCTGGGAGGTGCTGAAATGTGCAGTCCATCAGATGATTGAAAACAACTTGTTGCTGCTTGACTTTTTAGGCATGGTGCACCAAATCAAACTTCACCTTCACACTGGTAGATCAATGACCAGTAGTGGGGCTGGAAATGGTCACAACAGTGCAGGACACAGTCAAAATACTTACAAAACACAAAGTGTTAATAATTAGATCTGTTCACACAACACAATCCCTGAGTTATGTGTGTGTGTGGATGTGTGTTGTGTTTTTTGTATAAGCTTTTGTTATGTGTTTTGTCTGTATGTGTGAATATGAGTGTGTGTTTGAGTAAGTGGATATGTGTGTTTATGTGTATGTGTGTGTGCGTGTGTGAGTTGTTTTTACTGTTCTGTTCTTATCTCCCTGCATGCAGTATGTTTTCCAGCAGGGGGCAGTATAGACACTGTCAAATAAAGTCCTTTCAGCCACTGCCCTACCCTCCTTATTCACCCCTCAGTTCATCAAATTTTTGAAATTTCACCCCTCAATTCATCAAACCTTTGAAATTTCACCCCTCAATTCATCAAACCTTTGAAATTTCACCCCTCAATTCATCAAACCTTTGAAATTTCACCCCTCGTGAAGCCAACGCATCTTTTAGCTGCGAACAACTAACCTAGTAACACGTTCATCACATTTGATTCTTATTGTAATCAGAGCTAGTCAAAATATCGAGTTTTGACAAACGGCGCGCGTGCATAAATAAACGATAGAGACTTAGGCATGAGGAATTGCGGAATTTCACTGGTATTGGTTTCGACTACCAAACCTCTGACATCGTGCCATCCCTGCTTGTAATGCCCATGTGATATGCAAATGTCACATGATTTGTTTTTCTCTTTTCTGTGCTAAAAACGAGTCTGTGTGGTTTCCTGCTGAGTCTGTTTATTTCAGGGAATGCGTCTCAACTTCCCACAGCTGCCCACACTGTTTATTTTCTCACACAAAATGCCCCCCCCCACCCCCACACACACACACACACTCACACTCACACACACACACACACACTCACACACACACACACACACACACACACACACACACACGCACACACACCCACACACACACACACACACACTCACACACACACACACACACACACACACACACACACAGGAGCACATGCACTTCGCAGTTGTTATTACGCCTAATGCAGGCCATATGCAGCGGTTCGCCCCGCGTGTCTTCAGAGGAAAAAAAATGTACGAGGGGGAAAGACGAAGCGAATCTGAAAGAGCTGAAAAAAAAAACCGAAATGTGTGGTTCCACCTGTCATTCTGAGACCTGAGCCTCACCCCCAGTGCATGTGAGGCGTGTGTTCAGATCCCAGAGCAATGGGGACAGAATCTTTTTTTTTTTGACATTTCCACCGACAGGGAGGACAGAGACGAAAGCCAGGGCAGGGGTGACGGCGGCGGCGGCGGCGGCGGCGGCAAAGGTGACGTCTTTCCGCGTGGGAACGCGGCTGCGCTCGGAGGTGTTCCTGCTAACCGAGGTGCCGCGCCTGGGCCGGCCAATCAGACGGCATCCCCTCCGCCTCGGCGGGTGCCGTGACGACGGGAGGCGAGGCCTCCACCCAGTGGGAGTTCCGCAGTTTCGCTCTGCGTCAGGCGGCCGGCTCGCAGGGAGGGTGCGCTGGCGGCGGCGCCGCTCGGGGAGTCGGTAGTGCCGCCGTCGTCGGGGGAGAAGCCCATGGATACGAACTCGGCGGGGAGCGCAGACTAAAAGGTGCGGTTCGGTGAAAGCGACTCCGCGTCACGGAAACGAAAAAAAATTCCCGCTGCCAGAGAGCGAGGACACGTCTTCCTCTTCATTCTCTTTCTGCATTTCGCTCCGTCTCTTTCTCTTTCTCCCACACCGAGGCTCCGCCTCCTTCAGCGCTGTGCTCACAGTGCGCAATCTGCTGAGATCTCAAACACGCTCGACCAGGGAAAAAACGGAAGCATTCGCACTGCGTCTCAATGGGGTTTTCTTACCGCTGTGTTTAAACTCTCCCTCAGAACCTACGCACCGTTGTGTTCTATTGGCGGCGCCAATGAGACAAAGCACTCGCCTGGGATTCAAACCCATGGCCCCTTTGACAGAAGTATCACCGTACATGTGGCCCTGTGGTGGGATGTGAGAGGCATGGCTCAACTGCCATTCACCTGGGCATACGCCACCAGCTGACCACTTTCCACCAGTCTGTCACATCTTATCATCCAATCACATCCTTTCACATCCCATAATTTAAGAGTTGGTTTACATCTTTGGAAACAAGATTGAAAATCACATATTCCTCTAAGAATTCCTGTAATAATTAGAGATGTATTGTCTCTTCATTCAAGACACAATGAAATGAATACTGAGTACAGACATATACATAGTCCTGCTGTAGGCCCTGTGGTCCCCTTTGCTAAGTTAAGTAGGGTCAGGTCCCCCCCCCCCCCAAAAAAAAAAAAAAAAATTTGAAAAAGAAAACAATATTATCTTTTATGTCCAGGGTCTATTTCTGTGTGTAAGGAAAAAAGGTTGTGCCATCATTTTGGTTACATCATAGTGTGATTGTCTCTTGGCTGCCAAGTCGAGACCTTAGGGGTGTTCTATGAACCGCGCAGTTCCTAGAAAGCGCTGCTCCCACAATGCACTTCAGCCAGAACTTCAGGGGTCCTGTGAGTCAGACTGCTGACAGCGGTGAGAGTCACTCCCCAGCCTCGATGTCTGCGAGGGGGTCTCGCCGCTGAGTCACCCCCGGGGCTGCCTTTCTCACGCTCCTGTGTGTGGTGGATAGAAAAAAAAGAAAAGAAAAGAACTGTGAATCAGAGTCGAGGACAAAAAATTGAAATTGAATGGTGGCCGCACAGCTGAGCTGAGCTGAGCTGGGGCCTGCCACCGCGGTTTGCCTTCTTCACTTGCGTCCCACGGTCCCGCATTCTGAACACAGGCACAAACAATAATGCTGGCGGAACACAGGTACAGGCACAGGTACAGGCGGTGTCGTCTCAGCATACCCCCCTAACGTGTCCTTGTTAAGTCTGTGTGACCTCTCCCTTGGTACTACATTTCGGTTTATTAATTTGGGAAAAAAAATCCCTCCGTTAAAAAGTCAGCAACTCCACCCAAGCAGACTATCAGCGAAAACGGCATTTGGATACCAGGTGACAAATATATTTCAGCGATAATACATGTGAAACTGACCTCATAAACAAGTCAAAGTCATGGTCTACAGGTAATCGACTGTTAGATAAACAGGCCACACAGAGATATAAGTATATAATCATGTGACTGGGCATGTCATCTGCACTCAAAGAAAGAAAAATAAAGAAAGAGAAAGATGGAGTATATGTGTGTGTGAGTGTGTGTGTGAGTGTGTGTGTGTGTGTGTGTGTGTGTGTGAGAGAGAGAGAGAGAGAGAGAGAGAGAGAGAGAGTAGCAGTGTGCTTCCTCTCTTTCAGACTGCTGTGTCTCTCGCAGACAGGGGAAAATCCATGTGGGTGGCCATGCCTGGCCCTCTCCAGAGCTTGTCTGTGTTTCGTTGATTGTGAAAACCGAGGGAGTAGCAGACGTGTAGGGTAGCTAGATATATTAGGCCTGTTCGCCATTGCTGTGGGGTGTCTGACAGAGCCTACGGGAGTCCAATGTTCACTTCAGTTTGTGAAAACATACGCACAAACACGAACACAGGTAATTTCCCTGTGTAGGAGTGAATGTGAATAGGTCTGCTGCTGGTGAAAGGAGAGTGAGGGTTGTTTGCCTTAAATTCTATCGACTGGAAAATGTGAAGCAGGATTTAAAAAAAATAAAAATAAATTAAAAAAATGGCTTCAGTTTATCAGAGTACAGTATAGCACCTTTATATATACACAACATATGCATTTGTGAGAGATTTATATCAAAACATTTCCTTTTTAAAAAAAAATTGGAATTAGGGAGTCCATAGAGTCAGATGGTTGGTTTACTGCTAGAAAGAGTGCAACAGTGAAGACGACATGAGGTTTAAAAAATGTGTAGAGACAGCGACGCCAGTGAAAACCTACAGGGACACATCAGAACCAGGAAGTACAATTTTTGCGCTCAACAGACATGCTCAGTTGTGTCCTAGGCCATGTGCCTGAATCACGTGTACAAAGAGGATAGTGCAGACATGGTCTAAAATAAATAATAAATAAAAGATTCATATCTTTGTCCGTGTGGTAGAAAAAATCTATTTTACCTTGGACAAATAATAAATAAGCACCACAGGCAAAGCAAATGAGGGCACAATCTCTTGATCCCTGTAACATTCCATCTGTATGCATTTCACTCGGCTGCATTGCATTGAACTTAATGTCTTCGTTAAAAAAAAAATTATTTCGGGGATCGGGAAGGACCCCCTAAAAAACGCCTCTGTACTACTTTTTTTTTTTTTGCATCAGACCAAGTTTGCCAAGGAGACAGGAGGCCGTTTCCTACAGATGCGATAAGTCAGTCCACTTAGGCTGCTGGGTTCCTGCCTCACTGTGCAATGGAGTTCTGCCTCACAAGCTTTCCATTAGTCATGCTTATTAACATACGTACAGACCCGTAGGAAAGCAAAATCCAAGAAGAGATCTCAGAGTTGTTTCTTTCATTTCTCCTAGACATACATGAGCCATTTTTAATACTAAGGTGAGACCAAAGGCTTTTTCTCCTACTTCTCAGATTCAACTCAGGAGAAACAACCACATATAATCTCATTTATGTCTTACTCTGATCAAAACAAGAGATCTCTAAATGATCTTAAATAAGTCTAATTTAGGTCTCCTTAACATGGGACCATGAGATCAGAGAAAGAGCTCAAAGAAAACTCAGCTATGACTCCCAGGATCTCATGATTCTTCTCAAATATGTTTCTTATTGAAACATATGTATCTTACTGAAGTTTCAAATTCATCCTCTCATTATCTCATCTTTTCTCCTAAGGGGGTTTTAGGAGCAATAATTCAGAATTATGTGATCTAGAAAAGATGTACAATTGAGATCTTGCTACTTTCTCAAGAGTTAAAGAAAAGCCTATCCTGAGCCAAAGATTGTTCCTCTGGGCACACACCACCTTCAGGTGGTCATGCCTTGGACCTGGGCTGCCAGACCCTGTCCCTGGAGATCTGCCATCCTGTAGGTTTCACTTCAAACCTAATGTGTGTGGTAAACTCTAAGCGACGTGGAAACTTAAAAAAAAAAAAAAGAAGAATGTTTCTCCGGTGCACATTTCAGACCACGCCTGACCAAAACATACAGTCTATGGGCCCAAATCGTCACCACATTCGGAGCGCTGCCCCCTCTGCACTCTGATTGGCTATGCCTAGAGCGTCAAGGCATCGGCCAGGCTCCATTGAACGAAGTGAAAAAAGAGACTGGTTGGCGAGGCTACCGAACGTGTGATGTTTGGTTGGGCCGATTGCAGACTTGGGTGGTTCTTTGAACTGCTCGCAAACAGTTTGGTCTGGGGGGGCTTGCACGCACCGTGCCGTACAGTCAAAACACTGTGTCTTTTTGTTTGTCTCTTGTTCAGAATGGGTCCTCAAAAAAAGGGAAAAAAAGAGTATGGTTTTGAGTATACTGGCGCCTTAATTTGGCACACCTGATTCTACTTATTAGCAGCTCAGTGAGATCTTTAGCTGTTGAACGAGGTGTGCTTTGTTAGGGTTGGAGTGAAAACCTACAGGATGGCTGATCTCTGGGAACAGGGTTGGGCAGCCCTGCTCTTGCTGTTGAACGAGGTGTGCTTTGTTAGGGTCGGAGTGAAAACCTACAGGATGGCTGATCTCTAGGAACAGGGTTGGGCAGCCCTGCTCTTGCTGTTGAACGAGGTGTGCTTTGTTAGGGTCGGAGTGAAAACCTACAGGATGGCTGATCTCTAGGAACAGGGTTGGGCAGCCCTGCCTTAGACAATGGATCAGTGGTAAACAATGAGTCAGTTATGCTGCTGAATGAGGTCCTCTGCAGGACCGCATGTCACTGGCATACGATGACTTGATACCACATCATGGGGAAAGTTACTGCATAGGCATTCTGTGTTTTAATAGGATGAACCACATGGGTATCCTTTGTTACTCATCTGTCAGCTTTGGTTGTTACCGAGTAACAATCATAGCTAGACAGATTTTACCCAGTTATTGGAGGATCGAAGGTGAGCATTATGACATACGGAGGCTCATCCAGGATCACTGACTGACATTGCTTTTCACTGCAATACATTCCACTCTCTGTCAATATAGAATTCCATTACAATACATTCCATTCTCCGTCAATATAGAATTCCATTTCAATGCATTCCATTCTCTGTCAATATAAATTCCATTACAATGCATTCCATTCCCTGTCTGCTGGTTAAAGCATTTCAATGCATTCTAAATCCGTTTTACAATTTTAAAGAGTGCGGCTCTGTATAGCTTAATAAAACAAAATACATTCATTTTTGCAATACTATTGCTCTGGTACATTCTGCTTTGCAATACATTTAAAATAATTGCAACCTAATAAGCATAAATATAAGTTAATAAGTTAAAAGACACAGAAATATCCTCTTATTTTGTGTTGCAAGCCTAAATTGAAAGTCCACCACTTCAGGCTTGTAGCACAAATGTGTAAACATTGAACTAAAAATCCCTGAAATCTCTGTAACCGTACTATAACTATACATGACCTTCAGCATGTTCCAGTATATGTTTTTTCTGGATGTCATAATCATTCCTTTTTAAAGATCATAATACTGACCCATTGACAAAGCAACATGCTTTGATCCCAGTTATTTTGGTGCAGTTATGGAATACTGTATCATGTAAATATCAGACAGAAATTAAGGAAGTGAATAAAAAATGTATGCCATGGATGGCCATTCATGCATTCTTCCTGCAATAGTCTTCCTCCAAATCTCAGAAATAATTCATCCTTACTCTATGGAACAGGCCACAGTGTCAGGGCCTCTGAGCCACTGTCGGGACATTTCAGACCCCAAAGAAAATGGGGGAGATGTTTGATAGGAATTAAGGATAGGGATAGTTCAGCGGAAGGAGGTCCATGGGTACAGAGACGTCACGTTAAAGTTGTGGCTCTTCAGGCCAGAGTCTCTGCTGCGGAAGATGGTGGGCTAACTGAGGTTTGTCCACTTTGGATCGGGTAGACTCCCAGAAACGGTGGGGTGCAGCGGGCGTGGGCCAGGTGCCAGGTAAACTCCCTGCTGCAGTAGGTAGGTAGCAGTCTTGTCAAGGGCAGGGATTATTCATACTTCAGCAGGTAGATCCCCAGGTAGGTGGCACTGCTGGTAGTGTTGATATGGCTGGCACTGGAGCAGGTCACTGTAATGGTTTTATTGGTAATCAGGTTCACCTGCCTACCCAGGAACCCTGTGGTGAGGGCCCCACTGGTGGTCCTATAAGAGAGAACACTCTCCAGCAGCGTTGTGTCCTCTTGCTTCACCCGTACTGTGGGGGCCACGTTTGGGGTGTCGGTGGACTGCAGGGTCACCTGGACGTACAGGAAGTAACGTCCGCCCCGCTTCACCACCAGACGCGTTTGATTTACGGAGAGGACCTCCTCCGTAGCGTCACCCATTGCCCAGGGGAGGACGACTTTTTTCACCTTGGAATCTGGGGCAGTGGAGGACAATATCGTCAGAGGTCAGGTAAAATCACAGTTGCCGTCACACGCACTCCAGCCAGCGCAGCGCAGCACGGCGCAGCTGGCTTCCAGTTCCATCCGTTCACCCGGAAAGCCCTTTCGACACCACACGTAGAAAAACAATTCAAATAATCTTGACTGTCATTATTATGATTTTGATTTTTTAAAAATGTTTATATGCAGCGATCGTGAGAGGACAACGGTGGCATGATGACACACTGAATAAACGCATATGTGAATAACTGTCCTGAACAGTTATCAGGTCAAAGTGTGAAGAGCACTGTGGGGATCAGACTCACCTCCGATTTCCACGTCGATCTCTTGGCTGGGCACATGGCGTGGCAAGTTCTGTGGAGACACAGGATGACGTCACGCAGCCTGATAAACAATGTTCATTTCATGAGATTTTACGCATGACATTCACCAGAACGCAACGAAAGGAAATGCAAATAAAATACATTTTTAAAAAAAGACTGAAATGGAACGGAAGTGGAAGAGCGCTTCTGTTTTATCAGGGGAAAGGCTGCCTCACAGACAAAGGCTGCATCACTGCTGATGAGGGATCTGAAGCAGACTTTGTTGTGGTTTCGTTTGGCGGTTTCTCCCTCTGTGTCATCTCAGAACTACGCAGTTCGGCTCTTCTTGGCTTTGGTCGGCCAAGGAGAGGCGCGTTAGCGTTATCAAACAATCAATCAATTTTTATTTGTATAGCGCTTTTAACAAAGGAGCTTTGTCACAAAGCAGCTTTACAGAGAACCGGCCCCCAAAGAGTAAGCCTAGGGCAACAGTGGCAAGGAAAATCTCCCTGACTGATAACAGGAAGAAACCTTGAGCAGAACCGGACTCAGAGGGGGACCCCATCTTCCGCGGGCATTTTGTTATGGAAATGGCTTACATGACAACAGATAAATTATAATACATAAACAGCCAATCCAGTATTAATTAAGTCCAAGCAAAGGTGACTCCAGTTAGCGTGTTAGCATCAGTCCGTTGGCGGTGCCATGTTAGCGTCGTCGCCATGGACTGTAGAAAAACATGGACAAAGTCACTGCGACGTCACCCACTGACTCTCCACGGGCTTGGTGAAAAGCTTTTTGAAGCCCAGGAAGTTGCAGTTTGTGGGTGCCGCCATGTTGTACAAATTGGAGCCAGACAGAGACTGCACAGTAGGGACGTGGCACAAGTCCGGTCGTCCGCTAAGCGCGTGAGATGCAGTGACTCGGTAGTGACTCACACCGTCCCTGATTGGTCCACAGAATATTACGGTCTTGTCCAGATTGCACAGACCGGCACATGGGAAGACATCAGACAAAGAAGAAACACCTACATTTTTCTTGTGGAAAAAATATTACTTACATTGAGATGGGAGGATGAAACTCCTACACTGGAGCCGACCGCGCCGGTGCTGTTGGGCGTCGTGCCTCTCTACAAGACAAGGAAGTGAGCTTCAGAAACGCAGACTGGGCTTTGGCCACTTCGTTCAGTGCATTAGCGTTGGTGTGTAAGTGTCGGCGCATTGGCGTTAGCGGCATGAGGTTGCTGGCAGGCAGCAGAGTGGATCAGCACGGAGACGTGAATAGGCAGTAGTAGTAGAGTCTTGTTGGCTTTGGTTTTGAGTATTTCACCGCGCAATGCATTTCAAGGTCCTGTTGTTTATCTTAACTTGTCTACTCGTGTGTTTCACAATTCTGGAGGGCCGGACTTCACAGATGGGCGTATGACTGCTTTTCCTGTTTTACTGTAATCTTCTACCATGCGTATTCCGATCATATAATGGGGGATCTTTGTAGCCACCTTCTGCATATTTTACGCATGTCCCTGGCTAGTTTGGGGGGGGGGGGGGGGGGTTGGGGTGCAAGGGGAGAGGGACTTCAAACCCATATCGCCCCAATTGGCTTAGTGTCTGGCATCAGAACAGAACTCTGCTCACCTACTGAAACCTGCTCTTCCTGCTGCTTGCCTACTGAACTCTGCTCTTCTTGTTGCTCACCTACTGACCCCTGCTGTCTGTGCTGCTCACCCTACTGAACCACGCTCTTCTCGTTGCTCTCTTACTGAAGTGCGCTCTTCCTGCTGCTCTCTTAATGAAGTGTGCTCTTCCTGTTGCTCTCTTACTGAAGTGTGCTCTCCCTGCTGCTCTCACCAATGGACATTTCCACCTCACACTTCATGAGTATGTGTGAGTGCGTACATCTGTGTTTGTGTGTTATGAGGGCAAATCTGTGGCTTGAGAGACTTGATGTGGGACAGGACAAACTAGCTCTGTGGTTTGGGCATGCCCAGACATGTTTTACAGTTAACTTAAAACAGAGTCACAGAGTAACTTAACGTGTCACAGAGTTAAGCTTGACCCGCACAGCTGAGAAATCACAGGCACCAGGCGTAAAGAAGACACCCCTGTCTGACATTAGTCTGAATGCTGTTCCTGGTCAACAGTTTGCCCGAGGTTCCTGTTCCCCATTAGAACAGCCTATGTGACTTCAGGAGGCTTCATCAGACTAGACATTTCGACCCGGGTCTCTGTAACAGGGAAAACCCTATGCCCTGTAAGAGGGAAATCCCTATGCCCTGTAAGAGGGAAATCCATATGACCAATCCTGTTACTGGAGATCTACCATCCTCTGGGTTTTTATTCCAACCCAAATGTAGCGCACCATTATTCTAATAGTTAGCAGCTCAATGAGATCTCTAGCTTTTGAATGAGGTGTTACTGTGTTAGAGTTGGAGTGAGAACCTACAGGACAGTAGATCTCCTGGAACAGGATTGGGTAGCCCTGCCTCATAACATACAGAACATGTGATATATAACAGGACTGTGGCAGTCGCTCGCAGCACAACTATCCCTAATATGGAGGAGTCCTGCCCCTCTGCCAATCAAATATTAGAATTACAGATAGTGACAAGTGCAGTATGACACGTGTCCTGTGAGACGTTTTGTGATGCCGGGAAAGCCCCCTAGAAGGGGCCCAGTATTATTAAAAAGTATTAGAAAATATCCCTGACGCTGCCCTCTCACTACCGAAAACCACAGAACAGAGTACATACTCTTCTTACTTTCGAAACGCCCCCCCCCCCACCTTCCCCATACTCCCCAACTGCAAACGCATCAACCACCACACCAAAGGTCAGTGGCGAGGACTCTGGTTTTACGTGAACTTTGTCTAATCAACCTCAATGTAGAGTCCCTCTGCTAGGTCTGCTTCCTGTCACTGTAAGTTTTTTTTCCAACCATTTTCCATCTTCAGATTACGGCAGCCAACATGAAGAGCTGATTAATTAGCCTAAACAGCTTCTGTGGGTTAACCAAGCTGACGTTGAGGATCTACCAAACTAATGAAAACATGTCAGTATTTTTGTATTTCTGGTATTAATTGATGATCAAATTCACTAACTGATGTTGATACATACACACTCATTTGTTGTTCATATGTATGAATGTTGTCTGATAGCCAATAGATTCAGTTTTGATTTTCAGATTTGGAGCTTGCTGTTATGTTGCTGTTTGGTTTGTCCCTGCTGCTATAGAGTGTCCCCTAATATTGACCCGCTGAAGCTTTGTCTCCTTTTTCTGGGATGCTGCTGTCTTTCTTTTGTTTGGTATAATTTCTAAGTTTTGAGGGAATTATCAGATATTTTGGCAGAAAAACAATCGCATAGGAGTCAGACGGTAACTCAAAGAAAATCACCCCAAACCGCTTATCTCCGGAGATGACTGTGTTCGATTTCCACAGAATCACAGCCCTCCCATTGAGATACATGTCATGATGTCAAGGATGGCAGTGTAGAATAATTTTTAAGTGTAATAATCCTAACTGGGCTTGTAACTCAAAGGTTGTAGGTTTGACTCCCAACTGAGATGCATCGTACGCTTGAGTAAGGTCTCGACTGTTTCAGTAAAACTCCAGCTGTGTGAATGGATTCCAGTATGTGTAATATGCAATCTGGGTTAGGACCACTCTACAAACCAGTTATGATACAGGTTGGGTTGTGGTGAGGACAGTGTGTTACGGGTTAAGAGTTAAGTCATATTGGTCAGGTGGAGAACTCATAACAGGCAAAGGTCAAAATAACAGTAAGCTTAACATTTTAGATCCCCTAATGCTAACATTTTA
>NC_049217.1:25881118-25886118 GCF_013347855.1 Anguilla anguilla | reverse complement strand
ATAACCAACAAACAATCTCACATACAAACATACAGACTTATTTTCAACCGCCAGGGCTGTTGTCTTTTAGTAAACCAAACCTGTACTTGTTCAACTCTGAGCAAGGAAACTTAGAACATTTTCAATCTACGTGTACAAAAAGTTTTTTCTTTACAAATATTACAATAGCTTTGGAATGTAAGCAAATGTATACAACAACCATTCCTTGCAAACAGTTTTTAAAAAACTCTAGAGCACAGAACTAAACAAGTATTTAAATACCATATCTTATATGTACCAACAAATGCCTGTAACATCATGTAATAAATATTTCATACACAATTTATATTATTTGCCAATACTGCTAATAATGTTAACCTAAGAGTTAACATTCCCTCCGTTAGCCATTTTACTTACATCAGAAAAATAGACTTTATTAACTTTATTTATTGTCTATGAGACTGGCCAGCAGTTTTCTTTGGTTGTTAATTACAATAAGTACGTTTCTTTTTTTTGAGGACCTGAACAGGTATAAACATGAACAAAAGAACTTTGAGATAATATTAGCACGCGCCTCTCAGAGACAGTAGGACAGTACGGTTGGAGAAAGTGGTTTTGCAGTGTGCACAGGAGAAATTAGAGTGCTTGCTCTACATAAAAATACTGTGGTAGTGCTCTGTCTGTGTAAACAGCTGTAAATACAAAAGAAATACAGACCCTTTTAAAAATAAAAATAAATTAGAATAAAATATCAATAAACAATTTTTAAAAAAAATCACAAAATCAACGAATAAATAAATAAATAAATACACAAGGGTTTGTAAGGAAGTTCCGAAGGCGGCTTGTGGCCACCCCTGCTCCGAGAGAGACAAGTCTATTGACACCGCCTAGTGGTAGGATGCCTGTAAGTGCACTTTTTACGGACGGGTGGGAGTGGGTCTACAGGAGTGGTGCAGCACCTCCCAGAGGTCAGATAGTGTAATAGCAGCCTGGTGTGCCATTGAGCACCGACGGCATGAATTAATCCAGCCCGGCATCTTCCCTCAGTGTTCATCCAGCCGCTCTCTGCGCCCCCCCTCCCCCCCGCTCCTCTCGCAGGCAGGCTCAGTCCCTCTGCCCGTCCACCAGGAACATGCCCATCCCGCTCCGCACCGTGACCAGCTCCCAGTTGGGGGTGTTGCCCCGCGCCTCCATCACCGCCACCAGGCGTTGCTGCGGCTTCAGCTGCACCACCGTCCAGCACTTGACCGGGAGGCCCTGCCGCGTGCCCGTGCTCGCGCCCGCGCCCGCGCCCGTCGCCCGGCACTCCAGCAAGCTGTCGGTGCCCTGCACGGTGACGGTGACGGTGACGGAGCTGCAGTTGCGCAGCTTGTTGGCGGTGCAACGCAGCGCCAGGTCCAGGTAGAGCAGGTAGCTCCCGCTGCGCTGCGGCTGCAGGGTGCGCTGCTGCTCGTAGTACGTGAAGCCGCTCCCCACCGCCTCCGCATGCCAATCCATGGTTTCGTCCTCCAGGCCGCCTGTTGGGGAAAAACGAGAAGGGGGGGGGGGGTTTAGCTTTGGCACTGTGGGATCGGCAATGACATCAGGGAACACGGGCGAATGGCCCGTGGAGTTTTGCCAACAATATTGCCAACAAACACCACTGCCCGCTCCTGGGCAAGATGTCTGACAGATCTCATCCCTCTGCAGTAGGTAAAGATGCTCCCGCTCGATTAAAAAAAAACAAAACAAAAAAAAAAAACAACCGCTTTTAGCTGTGTTTCATTATTGAGTCAGTTTTGCATCTACCTGTTGTGTTTATGCATGACTGAATCTGTCGTCCAAAAGAATGTGCCAAGTTTTTCCATTTGGCACCTGTTGCATTTTCTCTCTGATTTTCACAGCTGGACTTTACTCCAGCATGAAGTGTAGTTACTCTGCTCAAGAGCGTAACACTAGGCTCTTACATCAAGAGTCTAGTGGTTTGGGGACTGCACAGCACTTGCTCAGCTGGACAGTGTGACATTTTGTTCTTTTGAATCTGAACTTTCACCGATTAAACCTCGCAATTTAGTTGGTTTTACGGCGCAACGCACCGCTTCATTACGCTGTCCTCACAGGGGACTTTAGTCAAAGAACAGAATAGAATGGGCTTGAAGAAATTTAAAGAAGGACACTTACCAGATTTCGCTCGCAGAAAAGCAAAGTTCTTCACCTGGAAACAAAAGTAAGAGCGAAATATTACTGCAAAGAACCATATCCAGATGTCCTGTAAACTAATGTTCTGCGTTCTCGAGTTTAAATTTCTCGTCGCTTTTATCTACAATAATCTTTAGGTATCGTCTTTTCTGTTGTCTATAGATTCTTGCATTTGGTGCAGTAGGCTACTCTTGTAGGACTATCCTATCTGCTGATACGACAGTATATGTATACTCTATTGTTGACAGTTTGCCTTATATTTTCATGACTGTAAGTATCATTGGCACCTGAAAATGCGCAATATAAATGCTCAATTATTATTATTATTTTTACAGTAAATAGCCAGGAAAGTTTATAGAAAACCACAACTAAAGAGGAATAAAAGCATAACACATGGTCTATTTCTGCAGAAAGTATTTGTTTTAAAAATCTTGCATAACCACTTATACTATGTCACAAAGTCGTGAGTCATTACAACATTACAGCCGATAAAAACAAATATCCAAGATTTACTACATTCTTGCCTGGATGTTTACAAACAAACCGACAACCTACCTTGTGTTCAGATTTTAGCATATCTGCATATGCCGTTCTCTCCGTGTGTCCGTGGGTTTCGTTGGATAATGCTAGGAGCTCTGTCTGTATTTGTCTGATGAAGAGAGCGGCGGTGACGGTCACTCCAAACAACAGAACGAACAGAGTGATCACCGAGGTGATCAAGAAGGCGTGCAAGCATCGACCTCCACTACTGGCGCGTGGCTGTAGAGACTCTATGTCCGATGCTGTCATTATGAATTTTGAAAAAAAATTCAAAAGAATATTGCTGCAGAAATTCGTTGCGATCGCCTGTGCAGTATCCAACCGCCGTTCAGTGCAGTATCCAATCACGGTTTAGCTAATTATCCCGGGAAAAGAGACGTTCGTTCTTTTGACCACCGCTTTCTTCGGTCACTGTATTCTGTCTGTCTGGAGTGGCCATGGGTTTTGTGAATTTATATCTGCGCGAGAGAGTGGAAAAGAGGAAACGATAAACTCTCAGACAGCGAGACTTTCCGCTCTGTTGCTATTGCGTAAGAGAACCGGCATCGACGCTATACAGGGCGGATGGAAAGGATCGCGGAATGATGCTAAAACCTTGGTAGAGGACCAAAGGTGTGAACCCAAAACACAGTTTTTGGTTTTCTGATTGTCGTTAGGGAGAAGGTTAGTGAAAACGGAAAATATGGAGAGATGAGAAAAGTCTGCAAAAGAGACGATAGACATGGGAGGGAAATGGTTTAGAAGTTTAGAAATAATATGCGAGCTTTTGTTTTTCTCTTGCTTATTGATCGTATTATTAATACATTTTATTATACACACATGGAATTGCTTATTTAAAAGATGTATTTTATTTAACTTTTTATTTTCTGTCAATATTTTGTAATGTATTGTTATTGTTTTATTGTATGCCCGTTTATTTTTATGGCCCGGTCAGCTCTTCTAGCTATTATTTGGAATAATCATCTGACTATGGATCGCAACGTTAACACTCCTAATATTATTATCTAACCTACCACATCAATTTTTTTTGTCAGTCTTATTTTCCTTGTTTATTTTGTGCAGTGTTGTTGGTTCAGGCAACTCTTTTATTATATTGTAATAGTCTTTTATTGAGGACTGTACCCTGTATCTATACACAGAACTGTACTACTGTACCCCAGGTCTGTGCTGTGCTTCTATCAGTGCAGCCCTAACCCTCTGTTGATAAACAATCCACAAACAAAAGCTAGGCTTTATTCGTGCCTGCTCTGCCTCACCAAGCACTTTCTCTAGGCCTTTAATTTGGCTCTTTTTTTTGTTTGTTTTGGGGTGGTCAGGGGGCATTCAATTATGAAATTAAATTATTGTGTTTTTAAGATGGGAGAGAATTCTGTCTTCTGTCCGAGCACTTGCTGTGAGGGGGTTGATATGTCTGCTGATAACCTTTTTTGTTGATGCAGGTCAGAATTTTTTTGGGGAAAAAAAGCTCATTCCGGACATTCTCATTAGCGGAACTTCCTCTGGCAATGCCCCGAGAGAGTGACAAAGTGAGAAGGAGAGAGAGAGAGAGAGAGGCAGCGAAACAGAGGGGAACCTTACGCGACACAGAAACTCAGGCGTTTTCAACAACTGACTAGCACAGAAAGTGACATGCTGTGCGATTCACTTCCCTTTTGAAAGTGACGCTGCGCGGGGAAAGTCACAAACCTATTTCTTTCTCTCCATGATTTCATCCCTGCCAGAAAGTGTGAGCATGACACCTCCGCGCAGGTGGAATACGCTGCTTTCTTCCCCAAAGACAAATCTTGGGTAGTTCTGGGGTCTCAAAATAGACCACGTCAGGCCCTGAACTTTCCTTCAGTCCCCCTACCGTAGCCAACGCTGGAAAGGGAAACACTACAGACGGCCGTCATCTCATCGGTCAGAGGGAGCCCCCAAATTCCTAAAGTCCCTTGTACGGGCAGGGACCCACACGCCTATGAAAGTATCTCACACAGCAAACAAGATGACTGGAGTTCAGTCGCGTCCCCCAACTCAACTGTAGAGATTCGAGCGGCCCGTGTCAGATGACCTAGTTAAAGAGAGAGGAGCCGGAACTGACGCTGGCGGGGTGACAGTTGGGTTTGAAATGAATAAGGCCGCGCACGTCTCTCTGCGCTAAGGTTGCTGAACGTATCGATGCAAACATTTCGGCAGGGGAAATTCCAGAAGCGTACAGTACAGGTTGCGGTACAAGTGCCACATTCCTGGTGCTGGCCCCCCTTGGGAGTGGAAGGAAAGGGTGCCGGTCGGTGGAGACGCAGAGAGAGAGCGAGGAAGTTCTT
>NC_049217.1:25791118-25876118 GCF_013347855.1 Anguilla anguilla | reverse complement strand
TATATATATGTATGAGAAACTACTTGTGTTGAGTCACTCAAATATCACTTTTAAATGTCAAACCCTCACTCTACCATTCTGTTCTACAGTACAGTTGCCCCGAACGAGAATGAAATGTTTACAACAGGCTGGACAACAACCACGTGATGTGCTGTAAGACTTCATGACTTCATGAGGCGGACCCGTGTCGTAATGCTGCTCTGAATCACGGACTTGCTATTTTCAAGAAGAGAACAATCACTGTTCCCTCAGGGAGAGTGCACTTCCCGTTTCAGCAAGAAAATCCAAATGTCACAGCAAAAGCCACAGCGTGTTGCGTTGTGTGCAGTTTCAACTCCCTCTCTGGATAAGAGCACCTTATGGATGGCAGCGATGTGACGTAATGTCTTTGTGTGTGAGAGCGTGTATATTTGTGTGCGTACGTGTGTGTGTGTTCATGTGCGTGTATGAAAATGTATATGTATGCAAGCATGGTTATCTGTCTGTTACGATTATCTGGTGTGTGTGTGTGTGTGTGTGTTTGTGTGTAGATGGGAAAGCAAAATATATGTGTTTATGAAAGTATGCAAGTGTTGCTTTGTTGTATTTATATGGGTGTACACGTGAATGTGTGTGTGTATGTGCATGTGTGCATATGACATGTCAGGATGTCTTGTATTCAGGGGATAATCCTACCCAGTGATGTCACATTAAAGACCTCTCTCCCGTAAACTCCCGAAATGTACACAGAATGGCAGAAGGTCACCTTCTCTCTGCAGAACTGAGAAAGGGCTTCACAACAAACTCCGACAGACAGGGCGCTGCTTCTTCCTCATTCGCAATGCCGTCATCGAGTCAGCACGCCTACGTTAAAAAAAAACACAATGTAATCATCACAGCATGCAAAAACAAAACAAACAAAAAAAAAAAACCAAAAACCGCACACACGACTGCACCTGCTTCTACGGGTTCATTTACACATCACCTTATAAGGCGTTGATGCCCCTCATGGAACTATCTAGAATAGTTTTGAACCACTTCCCCCCCCCCCCCCCCCGTTTTCATAGACAGTGGGTAAGCCATCAAGGCTCACACTTCATTCCTGAACTTTTATAAGATAAAAATCCTGAAGAAAATGTCCTGTTTGTTGTCCCCCGCACAAGATGAAATGAGATCTACATCTACTACTACTATCTACTACAACCTGTGGAACTCAGTCCTTCATTACCTCTACTAAAACCCTTTTGGAGAGAGTTAAACAGCAGATCACTCGAACTCTGAGACCCTCTCCAGTGACGCCCATTTGGATGACGATAAGTGCTTATGAAAAAGACATGCTTACAAATCCTGAGTATTCGACACTGTAACATAGCAAGATATTTTTTTTACAGGGCTGGAAACCCAGCAGCACCCAGGAGAGGGCCAACCGTGCTACTGGAGAGAGTCGTGGAGAGGTGACCATGAGAAGTGATCACAATGAAGGGTAAGATCAAGACGAGCACCACGGTGACATCACGGTGACATAATTTCCTTTACAGAGGCCTACAGGTGACGTAAATGCCGCATACAGCTGTTAACTTAAAAAGCAGACCAAGAACAGGGCGCTGAAGAAGAGGAAGTTGGAGAAGGTGATCTAATTACGTAGTCAACATTTATATTTCGCAACCGATTTCAATGAGTCATTTTTATATTTTATACGGGGGGCTGCGGTTTTTCTATGAAAAGCGCTATAATGGTTCCATTTCTCAACTGATTTCTGAGAAAAAAAAGTTTTGAAAAAAAAGTTTTTTTTTTTCTACTCCACATAGATCATAAACCGTTGAATATAAAAATGACTCATTGATATCAGTTGAGAAATGTAAACATCATAGTGCTTTTTATCCAGAAAAACCGCAGCGCCCCGTTTACTTGTATGTGTTTACAGGCCGGTCTTGCCTGGTCCAATATGGCGGCGACGTTGATGTACGATCCAGCGGCCAATGCGGCGTCTGTGTATATATGTCTATAGTTCTTCATGCACTGTGCTCTGAACACAAACAGCCTGAATGTGCAGCCAGGAGCATCCCCTGGTGGCCGGTATTAAGTATGACAGGCGGACAGGCTGCTGTTCAAGCTGGGAAACCAGGGCAAGGGTTGTTTGCCTATGATACAATGCATTTACATGGAGCTACTATTCTTTTTTTTATTTTTATTTTTGGTCTGGTTCCAGTAAGTACATGCAGTGTTTCACTGTGTGTCTCAGTCCTATATGAGTAATCTCCTGCTAGAATACCTTGGACTGACCGGTCTCGACATCACTGCTATATCTGGAAAAAAATCAATGAAAACACAGATAAACCAAAAATGCCTCAGTGCTGCTTTTTGAAATAGATTCTGTAAATATATTGCTTTCTTTTATATATGTTAAATGCTGTGATGCATCTATCATTTATTCTCTTTATAATTTTACAGAATGTAAATATAATAGCTACACACACGCACACGCATACACATTGCTGGGCCTTCAGAAGTTTCAGTATTACAGTTTTGTACGATTGCTTAAGTACGATTTTGAAAACAGGGCTCATTTTGTCAAAACACTACACACAATTCACACAACCACACACACAAGTAGCAGAACACCTCAGATCTTTTGCACTTCATTCAAAACTATACAATAATTTATAAAAACCCAATTTTGTCACCGTATGGCACACACGTGGCTCATACGATCTGATTCTGTTTGAACCAGTTACACACTGCTATGCTCAATCTAAAACGCTTTTAACATTTCTAACTTTTCTAATGCTATAGTTTGGGTTTGATTTTTTCAGGGATATTGTTAGAGTACATGAATATATAGACCAAACACATCACACAAGACCAGTACTGCACACTGATGAAAATATTTATTTCTCTCCACATTGTAAAATCAGTCAATCATGCATTTCCAAAGGTTGCATTTTGCACTGAAAATCAGAACAGAACATATTCTAAATATAATATAGTACATAAACACAGCAAAAACATTTGTGGAGATAAAAAAGAAAGCATGAATGAAAAAAAAAAACCCTAAGCACCATCTCTTCACCTAGCTGGATCTGGCCATAGCACTTTGTTCACATCACAGGCTATGTCCTCTCTCACAAGACAGCGAGGGAAGAATCTTCTTGAATGGCGAATCCATCCTTGCACAGACCCTGCATCAATTTGGTCGCAGGCCCCCTCCATGGCTTGAATGAGGGGTATCCTGACATAGGACTGGAGATCGTAAACCTTCCACCGCCATGCCAAAAAAAACTCCTCAGCTGGGTTAAGGAAGGGAGAGTATGGTGGGAGGTATTGGAGTGAAAATTGTGGATGCTGATGAAACCAGTTTTGGACCAGGGCAGATCTGTGGAAAGATACATTGTCCCTCGATGACAATGTATCTCATCTGCTCTGCATCCATTTGGTCTTCTGCTGTGACGATGTTGTGCGGTCTGTCTAAAAATGTGAGTATGTGGGCCGTGTGGTAAGGGCCTAAGTTGGCATGGCGGTGGAGGACCCTATTCTGAGTGATTGCAGTGCACATTGTGCTGTTACCACCACGTTGGCCCGGGACATTCAAAATAGCTTTGTGGCCAATGATGTTTCTCCCTCTTCTTCTTACTCTTATCAGGTTAAACCCAGCCTCATCTTTGAAGATAAATTCACGCGGGATTGCATCAGCATCCGTTTGCAAAACTCTCTACAAAATAGAAAACATTGTGTAGTTCAATATAGGCCTGCTATAAATTTACATGTAAAAAGGTTCTGTGTGCAATGCACAATACTGAAGTGTACATTACTTACCTCCACATATTCACGCTGCAGGTCTTCTACTCTTTCAGAATTTCTTTCAGAATTTCTGTTGCCTTTTTATAGTGCTTACGCCTGATTGATGAGTTTACAATTAAGCACCCTAGTGTCTGTACACCTGACGGCCATGTTTGACCAATTGGTTCATAGATGTGGTATTTTGAAAGGCAGTGCCTTGAAATAGCAAAGACGTGACATCATATTAGATTTCTGTGTCTAATGTAGAGCAGTGTATTTAGTGTTTTGCAAAAAGTGTGAGGCTGAGAACGTGCTTATAGTTGTGCAGATCTGGGCTGAGGTTTTGCTCCTTGAGTGTCAGGTTTTACTAACTGTGTGTTATTTTTCATTTTAGTGTGTAAGCAATCGTAAAAAAACCTGTAAACTGGTGTTTGTCTCCATCTAGTGGCTTTTAGGAAGCCAGTTGGTTTATAATGTTGTTGTTGAAGTTACAACCAGCACTAAATAGAACAATATTAGGGCTGCCATTAATCCTGTAAAGAAGAACAACTATGGACAGGTTTTATATTCAGTATCTATATCTGTATATGACCAGCTGTGCATGTGACTGGCTTTATTAATATTGGAATTGACATTAGCCCCTGTGCTACCGTTAATAGAAGCTGTTACTTGGTGCTTTCTGAATGAGTTTTATTTGATTATTCTTTAAGAATAGATGTTAGCCTGCTTCATCCCTGTACAGTATTTGCTGTTTTGCCCTGCGCTTAACTGTAACTGTATGTGAGACTCGGAGAGCAGGCAAAGCTCATTTCCTTCATATTTTCTGTATTTTTACTGGGTCCGGTTTGGGCAGCACCTGTCAATCAATGGATGATAACATGACTCAATCACCTGCACAGAGCATTCAAAGCTAGTCCAGGGGAAGTGGGTCATTCCAGGACTGTGATAATAATAGCGTTATTCACTCGTGCGACGGTCATAGAAAAAATTTGCGCATAACTCATAGTAGGCGGCTGTCCTACATTTAAAAAGTGCTTGGCATAGGACTGCAATCTCCATCCACTGAAACAGCATAGGATTGTGTGTGTGTGTGTGTGTGTGTGTGTGTGCGTGCATGAATGTTTTTGTGTGCGTGTGTGTGCACGTGTGTTTTTAACATACTATACTTAAAACATTTCCTCGTAGTATTCCTGTATTTTGCGTTAATCTTTGCTGCATATGCAGCATCCTCTGCAATCTGTACCGTACAACAGGAAGCAGCCTTATTTGGGCATGGGGCTGTGACAGCGACAGGATGTGGGCTCTAGAGTATTTCTGCTCGATGTCTGGGTTACCGGGAGGAAGGCGGTGAACAGTGAGCCGCTGTATGAAAGCTAATTCTGGAAAGGTGCATCGGCTATGCATGCACCGCTTTCATCTCGAACAGGAAAATACCCCGCGGTGACATTAATAATGCATTCTGAGAGATGAGAAACAGTGTGACTAACTGACACACCGCACTAATGCGTAATGTCTGTGTGTGTGTGTTGTTCTTGGGTATGTGTGTGTGTGTGTGTGTGTGTATGTCTGTGTGAGTGTGTGTGTGTGTGTGCGTGCGTTTGTGTGTGTATGTGTATGTGTGTGTGTGCGTGTGTGTATGTGTGTGCGTATGTGTATGTGTATGTGTGTCTGTGTGTGTGTGTATGTGTGTATGTGTATGTGTATGTGTGTCTGTGTGTGTGTGTATGTGTGTATGTGTATGTGTATGTGTGTCTGTGTGTGTGTGTATGTGTGTATGTGTATGTGTATGTGTGTCTGTGTGTATGTGTATGTGTATGTGTGTCTGTGTGTGTGTGTATGTGTGTATGTGTATCTGTATGTGTGTCTGTGTGAGAGTGTGTGTGTATGTGTGTCTGTGTGTGTGTGTATGTGTGTATGTGTATCTGTATGTGTGTCTGTGTGAGAGTGTCTGTGTGAGAGTGTGTGTGT
Organism: Anguilla anguilla; assembly: GCF_013347855.1. NCBI lineage: Eukaryota > Metazoa > Chordata > Actinopteri > Anguilliformes > Anguillidae > Anguilla > Anguilla anguilla. The sequence continues at coordinate 25,870,394 of NC_049217.1, read as the reverse complement.
GTGTGTGTATGTGTGTGTGTGTGCTCGTAGGTGTGTCTGTGTGAGAGTGGGTGTGTGTTATTGCTAAAAGTGGACAATGCTAATGTTCCTCAGAAGTGAGCGTTTTTTTGACATATACGATGTTCTTCAGACCTGGCATATCAGAGCCATGCTTTGAATTTGTTATTTAATTTTCTGTACTCAGCCTTTCGATGTACAGCCTATTCATGATTTGCACTTTACACATTTATTATTATTATTATTATTATATAAAACCTAGTCAGAGCTTCAAATACCTGACATTATGTTGATATATGTAAATAGCATTTGATAACTATTAGTAAATGAATCAAGTCATTCGTACTACGCTATCGTACATATTTGTTAAATACTTTTACACCGCAGCGGCATGAGTTAAAGGGCTGCTCCTCTCGGCTGAATGACGACGTCGACCGCAGGCTCCACCACTCGTTTAAAAAAAAACGGTTTTTCCTCCACGCCGGGCTACGAGAGCCCTATCAGGTGTGACGTGTGTGGGCTGACCTGTGCCCCGTCGAATTGTTTCCACGCACGGCGACCGATGGCGATCAGCGTCGAGGCGACGCCCGTCCCTCACTGACGACTCGCGGCCTTGGTGTATTTTGGGAAGGGGCAGCGGCATCCTGCGACCGTGGGCTGCCCTGGCTGTGGACAGGGCTCAAACCTGTGCCCTCACACACTGTTAAAAAAAAATCCCTTCAAAATATCGCAGCAATGTTGCCTGTAAAAAACAAAACAAAACAAAAAAAAACATTTAATGAAGGGCAGAAACTGTATTAATCATGATATTTGCTAACTGGATAAATGCTGTTTCTTTATGGGGTGGCCATTAAATAACAAGTTATTACCATTTCTACAAACATTTTACTGTAAAAATACATCTTTTTTTCAGTGTAGCCTACAGGGTCCAGATTACACTCTTGGCGAATATCTTTACCAACTAGCCACTCAGGAGCCATCGAATTCCCCTCATTTTTTAAAAGCCCAATACCAGTGACCTTTACCACCTTGAAAACTGATCGTGAGTCATGAGGTACGTTGTCACGTTATCCGGAGCGCTCTCGGTAAGTCAGACAGAGCTTCTCACGCATACGTCGCAAGGCAGGATGTGACACGAAGCGCAGCTCGGCCTCCAGAACGACGGCTCAAACCACACACAGTCGAGAAGGAATCGCTGGGTCGCTGAACGCATGAAGCAGTCACGCAAATCAGCCCTGGTAAAACAGCCAGAGCTAAAGATGCCATCCCCATTGCAACCGCATGCATGGTGACTCATCTCCCTGCACAGTCACCTGTAGCCTTATTCTTAGCCCGTGCCAGTTCTTTGTAACTGCTGTTGCAAAGTTTGTACACTGACAGTACAGTTCTATTCAGCTCACTTACTCCGTCATTCCTTTGAATCTGTAAAGACTTAAAGCATATGCTATTTCTGTGAGACACAATCTCATAAGTATCATTACGTTACATTACGCTCAAAGGCAGTTAATCATTTTCTTTTCTGCATTTATTTTATTTTAGTCAAAATAATTTTTTTCTCTATAACAGACACATATAAAGTTCTTGCATATAGGCACTTTCCACTTATAAATGGAGAAGTTAAAACCCATCTCCTTTTCACTCTACAGTCCACCAGCTAATCTGCGCCGCAGAGCCACTGCTGCTCCACTGAGGGAGTCTTTGGAATTCAGGAGATGAAGATCCCTTAAAGATGGTGTGTATTACCTTCAGTGTGCCCCGCAGCGGTCTCCTCAACCGGGCCAATGAGTTGTGCATAAGAACGATTCCGTGCCCAGTTGCGAGCCCAAATGCATTTCCAATGGACATCTCAGTTGTTGTATGCGGTGATCCATCACCTTGTGATTCTCGACTGAAGGAAGAATGAGCTGAGCCTCCAGACAGAGGCCTAGGTCTTTTTCTGAACGGTAAAATACGTTCTGTGTCAAACGACCGGCTCTGATAAGAGTGAATTTCACAGTACATTTGAGCCCTTCCTGGACTCAAATGCAAATTCGGCGGGACTTAAATTAAGAATGATCATGTCACCGTGTGACTCATCACAACTCAGGCATATTCAGAATGTCTTGCTTGGTTGGAAAATGGGCCACATTATGGCATTCAGAGAGTCCCCAGGCAGAGGCCTGGGTCGAGGGTCTTGTACATAAAGATTTTAGCATGGAAGGTTTTGAGTCAAAATATATTTCAAATGATGTCTCAACATATACCCTGTCTGGACAAACTATTCCCACACCCTTCCAATTTCACCATTTGAACAGCAACTGCACCCGGTAGCCTTCAATTATGTATCTGTATACATACAGTACATCCACTAGGTGGCACTGTATCTGAACTCAGGTGTCAAGTCCCTCCAACTCACTTGTATGGTGAGTGCTGTGGACTGAAAGATGCAGTACGTACATTTTTTGTAGAAAGCTTTTTTCATATTTGGTTAAATTTCCTTCACATCCTGACAGATATCAATTAATTGAAACGTCCAAGAAAAAATCAGGTCTCTGAAATCAGCCACTCAAAATTTCACTGCACCTGAATCTTAACAACCGATCAGGATGGTTATCTGCTAGGCCTGCTTGTCAATCATGTTGCTGCATTTCTACTCTGAATTTGGCATCGAGACACACAGATTACAAAAGCCAAGGTGCTGTTATGCTAAAATAAGATGACATAAACATCAGTTTTATATGAAATTGACCATGACCTCTGACTCATTACGATAGCACGAGTCACTGCTCTTCAGAACTTATGATGTAAGACAGCGTGCGTGCATGCATTTGAAGGCAAGGGCTTTGGAGGGAGAGATGAGAGGAAATGGGTGGGCTAGTTTCTCCAAACAGATGTACTGCACCTTTAAGGAGATTTGACTTTTTTTTTAAATGAGGAAATGTACATGAGGTGTTAAGCCCATGAACCCAGACCAGCCTCTCACCTATAACTAACCTTAAATCCCCTGAAATTTAGCCTTTTAATCTCTTTTACTGAAAATAAATGTGCATTAATATTTCCCCTTCAGCATGCAACTTATGTATGCCAATATTTCCTTTATTACAGCATTGTTTTAAATCCATTTTTGTATCTATATTGAGAAGATAAGATATATTTTGCATCTATCTTATTCCTCATAAACTCATACACTGCAGGCACGTGCAGAAAGACTTGTTATTTATTATTGATTTAATAACAACAACAATAATAATAAGCAAAAGCATAATCATAATCATATTTGTATGATTGTTGCTTTCATTCATTAACTGTGTTAAAATATAGTCTGTGCAATAGCTGGACGTGACGAAATGGTTCTGGCCCCGGTAACCTTTTCGTCCAATGTGAATGATATATTCCATTCCGTTGCTTAATGTGCCCTTGTTTTGAAACATTAACGTGGAAAAAAATGCAAGGCATTATTCGTCATTTGTTCCAGAATTGATCCTTCCGTCTAAATGGGTTTTGCAGAACAATGGGAATCTATAGGATACTCCGTAATGTCAATATCGTCGTTTAGTAATGCTACACCGGAGGCGATGCGTTTGCATCACATGGATGAGCATTTATTATGACCATGATGACTTCTTACTTTATCACCATCCTTTGGAGTTGTTATCACAGATAAAACATTGCTTCTTCTTCCTCTTCATCTTCTTCTTATTATTATTATTATTATTAATAATAATAATAATAATAATAATGATAATGATAATAATAATACAATAGTTGTTGTTGCTATTATTATTATTATTATTATTAGTACAACAATTGACACTTTTTTTATTTGAAGTTCCAGTGATAAACAGCGCAGACCTAATCCCTACAACACGCGAGGCCACTCTTAGGAAAATCATCCCCACCCCTCCTCCCCAAGCGCCTCATTTTAAAGAGAAACTTCGGAGTACTACGGATAGTACGGAAGGGTGCCAGAACAGGGATCGATCTCGTCTAAGAAACTTACACCTTGCGGCCTCTTTGGGTTGCCTGCAGCTGCTCTCGATGAGCCATTCAGGAGTTTCACTCTCACTTTATTACTACCTTGTAAATAATTAACCAGCAGCTAGCCAACGGAACAGGAAGAAACGATCTCGAAAGTTTGAAGAAACTGCCGTAGCCTACCCGTCAGTGGCGAACTCTGGACACGACTCTAAGACACTGAAGGGGGCACCTTTGCAAAACTCATTCGTGCGTGCGAGTTACTCCCGTGGGAGCGAAATCAAGCGGAAGCATACCGTAACCATCACAAGTCAAAACAATACCAAGTTGTAGGAGACCCACTAACGTCTGCGGGCAGGGACCGACTCGAATGCAGGGAAAATAACAGATGTGGATTACTACTCCAGGAAAGTGAAATGGCTACACTCTGCTGAATAGAAGACCGGGCCATTTGTCATCAGTCCCAATTTTTCTGCGGATTGCCGAAGCCTTCTGTCGAAGCTGGCTATCGATTTTGCCTGGTGACGAGCTGCCTGTCACGATGGGCACTTCGGACATTAATAAACGCAGGTGAAACATTTTAGAGCGGAGGTCGCAAGAGAAAGTTGGCGTGCAAACAAGACGCTTAAGCTCGGTGTTTTCCATCTCTGTTCATAATTACCACGGAATCGCTCTTGGACATTTATTAACAGGCACGGATACTAGTGGATGGATTAACCATTACGATTTTATTTGTCGTAACTTTTTCAGGCATTTTTTTTGTTTAGTGCTTTAAACACAGTTAGTTTACTAGCTATCCAGTAAGCAGCTGAGAACCATAAAGGCGCGTATCTGAGAGAATACTTCTTGTCAGCTAAACGGGGTACATAAACAGTTTTTTTAAAGTTAATCGGAATTACGAGGAACTATGCACAAATACAACCCCAACAACGCCGGCACACTCTCGCGGGACGCGGAGATCCAACACCGCCTGACTGACAACGGTGGAGTCGGGGACTCGGTGAAGGAGAATGGGTCTGGGAAGAAGGACTCTGGCGCGGATATTCCGGACACACCGTGCACCAAAAGAAAGATGCTGGTGGGCTTGGACCTTCTATGTCTGGTCGTAGGTAAATAACAACTTGTCGCATTGATAACAAATGTATAAACATTTACATTCACCTACAAATAACTTCAAGTTAATACAACGTGAAATAGCAACACCGCTAACTAGTTGTGACTATATGCACCTACAGTGCAGCTAACTACACGCTGGCAAGTGAATTCAAAAGCGAATGGATTATTTCCTCAGAGCTGTCCAAGTTTTATCCAGCTTTATTTTGTCAGTCTATCTAGTTGTATAGGCTACAGCTTGGTACTGCATTTACACATCGTTTAAGGTAAATTGCAGCCGCTAAGCTTTTCTGATACATGATTTGAGTTTTCCGAAACGGCAGAGAATCTGTGTTCTACAGCGAACCCCGATTTGACCCGTACAGTCTGTTCCTGAAAACGTAGTACTCGGCTGAGCGGTAACTGACATTGAGTTCATAAGTGATTGGATATGGATAGGGTATTCGAGTACGAGTTTCCAATAAAAAAGAAAAACTTGCTACTGTTTAGGGAATAATTTCGACCTTTAGAATTAGTTTTCAGTTATATTTTCACTACAACAAGGACCAGTTTTATACTAAAAAAAAACTTCATGTCAAATGCACTAGTGCATCAGGTTGCAATGCTGGTACACAATCTATAGCGTTTTGCAAGAAAAAAAAAGTTACTCAAGAAGTTCACAACCTTTGTGCACGTGGTGAGTTTATGCGGACCAGCTGGCTAGAGCGTTGACCCGAGGAATTCTTCAGTTCCCATGACAACAGCAGTTCTCAAGGAAAAGCGAAGCAGTGGGAATTATTGGGAATATAAATAAATAATCCGTCTGTTCGCAAATCCAATTGACCTTTGTTCGTTGTTTTCTCTCATTTCATTCTATTCATTTTGTGTGCAAAAATAAATCGGCTGAAAGTTACGTAATATAATTCAATAAATTAGTGAAGGGCCGCATTGTTTTGTCGCGAGCTGAACCATTCCATCTCCAGAGAAAGTCCAAAAAGTGCAGATCAGTAGGTACAGTTTGCAGTTATACTTAGCAACGAAAGAATGTACCGCTTAAAGAAATTAAATGCCTAGTGCAGTAACTCATGGTGTCATAATACATACGTCGAATTGAATTACTCACAATGTTTCTGTCTATTAAAATGCAAATCAGCTTTATCCCATGACGAACAAGGTAGGCAGCTGCGTTGCCAAACCAAATCGATGAAGAATGGCTGTTTATAATAGCAACGGTGTCAACACCAGTACTGTACAAAATATAAGAACCCTTTTGTATTATAAAACCATCACACCACAGAATATGGACTTTTGGCTGTGAGAAATAGTTTCAGAAAAACATAAAAGAAGGAGGTTTGTAGAGGGAGATCAGTGATGGAATCACGGTCGTGTCAGGTGAATTTGCTCAACAGGCCTGACGTGAGTCATCATGAGAGATTTGTGTAGTATATATTAAAATGTAAAGTTCAATGTGCATTTAGTGTAGTGTTGTCCATTTGTACCAGTTTCTACTTTCAGTCTTCAGAATCACAGTATAAATTTTTACAGTGGAATGTCATACAGTTCGGAACACATTACGCCTATCACAACGTGTGCGAATCAAAGCATGGTGACCATTAACTTTGAGGCTAGCTGGACAATACAACACGGAAAATAACGAAGTTTATGAATATCAGACCGTCCATCCATATGATTAGCCTATAATGCGATGTTGTCCTGCAAAATTACCTGACAGGATTTCGGATTTTGTTAGTGTTGATCAGTTTAACCTTCAGGGTCCAAGCTGAACTATGCGGTTGTTCCCTGCACTTGGAACGGTACTTCTCTCTAGGGTTTTCGACACACTTGTTTCCCGGTCGTGGTTATACACTTCGTTGTACGTCGCTCTGGATAAGAGCGTCTGCCACATGCCTGTAATGTAATGTAATGGACCATCGTGGGTCCACATTTCCCCTGATGTAGATCAATCTTCATAATCAAGAAAGCTCAGGTGGAAGTACATATTTTAAGGCAGTTGCTTTGTGAAAGAGGAAATGTCCTCCCATCTGGCTTGTTTTGCGTTTTCCGTCACACAGGGCAGATACTGGTTGAAATTTTGGAGTTCTCCTGTCCCCGCCGTTTCAGAGCCGTGACCTCCTGACGATGCGAGGCTCTCTCGGGCCGGTCGGCGGCGCTGTTCCGCGCCGCGCCGGGGTGTTTGTCTCGTTCGCCGATTCGACCTGAACCCGTCGGGGCGGCCCGACAGGTCTGCGGATCGGCGGTTACGCTGAGACGCCCCATCGCTGAACGCAAACAAAAAAAAAAAAAAAAAGGGGAAAAAAAGCCAAACCAATGGCAGGCTGTCAAATTTACAGCCATCGCACTGCACTCCTCCGCCCCGAGGCTATGATAATACTACTCTCCGCCCAGTCCCGGGGCCTGCTGACTCCAGCACGCTACACCCGTCAACTGACAGGTACAGGCAGGCGTTACTGCAGGGGACCCCTCCAATAATAGTAATAATAATAGCGATGACAATAACAACAAACACGATAATACATATTCATGTTAATATCAATAATAATAACAATAGCGATAATAACAATAATAACAACAAATAAAATGATATATATTCATGTTAATATCAATAATAATAACAATAGCAATAATTATAATAATAACAACAAAATAAGACATATTCATATTAATATAAATAATAACAATAATAATAATTATTATTATTTCAGATTTTATTAGTGTTGTGTTTTTCAAACTGACAGACTATCAAAGTATTTTAATGCAAACAGGAAGAAAGAGTGTACTGCAGAATGTAGTACAAGTAAAAGAATGAGCTGAAGTACTATATAGGCTAATTAACATGAATGCAGTCAAATAGTTTCATTGTCAGACCTGCGAACGTAAGCTCAGGATACAGGTGGATGTCGGTCGACAATTGTCTGCAAGTTTTACGCCACAACGAGAAAGCATCTGTCCAGGAAGAGCTTTAGCCTGGATTTGTTGCTGAGCTGAGGCCCCTGAGTCGTTCGGGCCCCAGGTAGACATGGCCACAGATTCCCTGCAGGGTACTGGCCAGGTGAGTGGGCGGAGGGCTGGGGGCAGGAGAGGGCCGAATGACACCTCCCAGAAATCTGCGGAATCAACGATTACCTGTGACCGGATGCTGATGCGTGCCATCGCCTGGGGAACAAGTGTGCTGGTATCCATCACTGCGGCTGGTACACTACATGGCCAAAAGTATGTGGACACCTGACATCCAATATCTCATCCAAAATTGTGGGCATCAATATGGGGTTGGTCCACCCTTTGCTGTTGTAACAACCTCCACTCTTATGGAAAGGCTTTCAACTAGATGTGTGAACATTGCTGCAAGGATTTGGTTCTACTCATCCAGAATAGCATTAGTGAGGTTGGGCATTGATTTGGTGATTAGGCCTGGCTCGCAGTTGGGTTTCCAACTGATCCCAAAGGTGTTGGATGGGGTTGAGGTCAGGGCTCTGTGCAGGCCAGTCAAGTTCTTCCACACCGTTCTTGACAAAACCATTTCTATATGGGCCTCACTGTGTGCCTGGTGTCATTGTCATGCTGAAACAGGAAAGGGCCTTCCCCAAACTGTTGGGGAAGCACAGAATCGTCTGGAATGCAATTGTATGCTGTAGCATAAAGATTTACCTTCAATGGAACTTTGGCCTCGCCCAAACCATGAAAAACAGGCCCAGGCTGTGTCCAAGTACTTTCACTGCATACTGGTATATATCACTTTAGGTGATATCTGTAACCAAAGCTGATCTCTCTCTGCACAGCTGGCGTGCCATTGCAATTAGTGCGTCTGACTGCAGTTGGTAACTGTCACTGTAGGCGGTATCCCTCCTCACAGCCTGCCTCTTTGCTGAGCCAAATTTGATTGGCCAAATTAATTTTCGTCTCGTTGTCGTTGCTGGCCTGTCAGTTCTCGGCTCAGGACGTCTGGAATGCTTCTTCTTGTGTCTCTCTATGGGTGGTCCTCATTTTTTTGCCCCCTTGCCAAAATTGTACTAAGTGGAGGCTTGCGGGGGGGGGGTTGCAGTTAACAGTAAACAATGCAAATTGCACCAGGGAATCGTGAATTAGTGTTAATCGGGGATAACAAAGGCTTTCTGTGGAGATTTACACAGCGACAGTTGCAGGGGGTGCGTCACAGTCTAACACTTCCCCCAACCACATTACTTACCTCTGCTGTATTATTAGCTCTGCTGTCTGTAGTGTGTGTGTGTGTGTGTGTGTGTCTGCGTGAGAGGTGAACGTTTGCATTTGCCTGTGTGTGTGTGCGTGACTACTGTCTGTGTGTGCAAGCGAGTGTCTGTCTGTCTGTAGTGTGCATGTGTGTGTGTGTGTGTGCCCGTCTGCACGTGGCTACTGTCTGTGTGTGCACGCCAGTGTCTGAGTGTTTATTTGCGTGTTTGTTCTTGTGGGTGTGCAGCAGGGGGCTTGCAGGTTTGAACATGGTCTTTACCCTCTGGCCAGAGTGGAATCTCTGTGCCTTTTCTGGGGTCAAAGTTCAGGGATGAGTGGTCATTAGTGCGTCTTTTGCTGGGCGTGTCCATTTGAGGGAGTGCTAATTCCATCAGGTCTCTCGTGGTCTGGTATTGAATCCTGACCTTGTCGGTGCTGACTGTGGTCTGGCGTTCTTGTAGCATTTTCCAGCAAGGAGGATGGTTTGTCATTTTCAGATTATAGTTGTCTGATTGCACAACAGCGACCTCTACTGGTCGCTGTGGTGCCCGCAGTCTGCCTGCACCAGTTGCGCATGAAGTGTACTCCTCCAACCTCAATGGCTGCACGGCCTCCCGCCAGTCCGGGCATTGCAGCAGCTGTGATACGGGCCTGCAAATGAAAGCGGGCGTTATGAATCGGGGGGGGTGGGGGGGGACGACGACGACGAGAATTGCGGAAAGAGGAAAGAGGGTTCGAAAGCGAAAGAGCGCTTGGCTGCCTCAGGGCAGCACGGCGGCCGGCGGCGTGTGAGGTGCGACGCATTGCAGCGGGTTTGCGTGTGTTTGTCAACGAGCAAAGATCGCGTGCGTCTCCCGCCCCCTTGGGGCAGTCAGGCTAGGTGGCGTTCGATTAGAATGACGTGAGCCGATCCAGGATTCTGGCCGCGAGCGATGCAGAAACGAAACGCCTTTCTGGTTAGCACCACGCGCTCCAGTCTGCTGCCTTTGCCAGGTTGCGCTTGCATTTTTTTTGTCCTTGTTTACGGGTGGGACTCTGTCGTTCTGCGTTGGGGCTCGGCTGGGGTCGGACCCCTTTGTGGCCGGCCCTTTAAATTTTGAGCGCGAGCTGGATTGGCAGTTGCAGGAAGGCTAGTCTCAGCTAAGCTATGCGAGGGACAAAATGGACGCCTCGCATTCGGTGCAAAAAAAAAAAAAAGTTGTAGTCGGCGGAGGATGAAGTTGGGCAGCAGCCCTGGAGGTCCGAGGTCGAAGCTTTACCTGGTTTCCTCATCCAGCCGCAGACGTTAAAGAGCGGGGTTCGTACGATGCGAACGCCGCGATGCGTCGCTTACGCGCGGCGGCCGTAAAAAACGGGAACCTCGTTGCCGTGACGGCGTGCTGCTCGGGCCTGCCGCCGCGCGCCCGTCCGCTGGCCCGACCGAGGCATCGTTCTTGCGCCTCCCCCCAAAACGGAGCGGTTGATGACGCGCCCCTGACCGGCGTGCGTGCGCTGCGCCGGCGGCCCTCAGCGAGCCGGGTGCACACCGGGTCGCCCCCCTCTCAGACCGCTGCGCCGCGTGGGCTCTGGCTAAGGCTCGTGCGGAGAAGAGTGCGGCCTCGTGTCGGGTCGGGCTGAGATTTTTCGGGGGCCCGGTTCAAGCTGTGACTTGACTGTCAGGCTGCATGGGAGAGTGACAGGAAGATTGACGGGTAGACGGCGTAGTGGGGGGGGAAAAAAAACTAGAAGGTTAAACAATGTACGCCCTCCCTCCTCTTCCTTTCACCTCTGTTTTCCACCTCTCTTTCTGTCCCCTTCTTCCTCACCTTATCTGTGGATGGTGTAGTACAGCCGTGTGTGTGTGTGTGTGTGTGTATGAGAGAGAGAGAGAGAGAGAAAGAGATATAGAGTATAAAAAAGAGAGTAAGCTCCCAACATAATATACACTATATATTTTGAGATAGTATGTTACAAATACATACAATACAAAAAAAACTTCTATAAATAAATGTAACTAAAATACAATATCATGATAAAATGATTGTGCTAGTGAAAAAGTATTATTATTTAATCAATAATATTGATTAAGCTGTTTTTAATTAACTGCCTTTGTTTTACTGTTACAGTTGTCATTAAAATGTTTACCTCGGTTCTTTTGTGAAAGTATGTGTTTGTTTTTCTGCACTACAAATTGTACGCTATGGTTTGGCAAATAGTTCATGTATTGCATGCCAATAAAGCTTGTTGTTGTTGTTGTGCGTGTGTGTGTGTGTGTGTGCGTGCGTGTGTGTGGCTGGCAGTGAAAGCTGAGGATTGAGGCTGGATTCCCAACATGCTGTCACATGCCTGTGTATCCATAGCCTGGCTTTTTAATGGTGCTGGCGCTGTCTGTGTATGTGTGGTATGTGTGTTCATATCTGAGTGCATGTCTGTGTGTAAATATAGGTGTGTGCTGTATGTATTATGCGTCATGTGCACATTTTAATGTATTCAAATGCCAGTTCTGTTTCACTGCATGAAAGCATCAATGTGTGACACACGCCGACACACGTGTGTACTCGCACACGCACAAACACGCACACGCGCACACGTGTACTCAGAGTCGCTCACTCGGTTGCTTAGCGTCACACCCACCCACCCCCAGTGACATTATTTTACTGTATGCATATCAGTTCTGTGTTATTGCATAAAAACATTGGATGACGCATACAGACACATGCGGACACACACACACACACTCACACACACACACACACACACTCAGAGTCCCAGGGGGCGGTCCCTGGTTACAGGGACCACCCCCCCCCTCCCCTTCCCCACCATACCCCCCAGCTAAACACTAAGGTCCATTAGCCCGATCACTATTAACTGTGTTCTGCCTGGGTCAACACATTGACACCTTCTCCATTAAGGCTCAGCACAGCCTCTGATTGGCTACCCTTTGCCCTCACGTGGGCGGGGCCAGGGTCTAGATGAGGAGACTGAATAAGAGTGAATTTGGTGTGGGTGTTTTATTAAATGAAATGATAAATTTTTATTTTTTTATTTTCTCTTCCTCCTGAGAGCTCCAGTCATGATGTGCTCTCTGGAGGAGGAGTCTCGCCCCCTGACGCTGCTGACTGTAAGATGTCTATATAAAGCCCTTCTTAAATTCCCAGGGTTTGCAGAACGCTCTCCCTGAAATACCAGCACGGGCTTCTTAACCAGTTCATAAATTTCAGCCGTCAAAATTCCACCAACGTGTGTGCGCACGTACGCGTGAGTGTGTGCGTACGAGCTGTGTGCGTGTATCTGCATGTTCATATTTTGTGCGCGCGTGCGTGTGTGTGCATGTACCTGTGATTGTGTGTGTGCAGGCTATGTGCGTGCATCTACATGCTCACTTTGTGTGTGTGTGTGTGTGTTTGTGTGTGTGTGTGTGTGCGTGCGTGCGTGCGTGCGTGCGTGCGTGCGTGCGTGCGTGCGTGCGTGTGTGTGCGCGCGTGTGTGCATGCGCGTGTGCGTGTGTGTGTGCGTGTGCATTGAGTGAGCGTGCGTGTGCGTGCGTGTGTGTGTGTGTGCGTGCGTGCATGCGTGCGTGTGTGTGCGTGCGTGTGCATTGAGTGAGCGTGCGTGTGTGTGTGCGCGCGTGTGTGTGTGTGCGTGCGTGTGTGTGTGTGTGCGTGCGTGCGTGCGTGCGTGCGTGTGTGTGCGTGCGTGTGTGTGCGTGCGTGTGTGTGTGCGTGCGTGTGTATGTGTGTGTGTGCGTGTGTGTGCATTGAGTGAGCGTGCGTGTGTGTGTGCGCGCGTGTGTGTGTGTGCGTGCGTGTGTGTGCATTGAGTGAGCGTGCGTGTGTGTGTGTGTGTGTGCGTGCGTGTGTGTGCGCGTGCGTGTGTATGTGTGTGTGTGCGTGTGTGTGCATTGAGTGAGCGTGCGTGTGTGTGTGCGTGCGTGTGTGTGCATTGAGTGAGCGTGCGTGTGTGTATGTGTGTGTGTGTGCGTGCGTGTGTGTGCGCGTGCGTGTGTATGTGTGTGTGTGCGTGTGTGTGCATTGAGTGAGCGTGCGTGTGTGTGCGCGCGTGTGTGTGTGCGTGCGTGTGTGTGCGCGTGTGCGTTTCCTCTCTCCATTAGCTTATGTATTTATGTAGCAGACGCCTGTATCCACAGTGACGAGCGCAGCTTCTGTTTCCCCCGCTCTGTTATCAGTTTACACATACTGGGTGTTTATGGAGGGAGTTTGGGTCACGTCCCTTTGTCCACGGGCGAAGCCGGAACACCACGCCCAGGAATCGAGCCCACATCCTTCTGGTTGTCATCCCAGTTCCATGACGGCTCGCCTCCCGTTTTTCCGCCTCTGTCTTCCCGCTCACTGTCTGGTCAGCTGACAAAAAAAAAAAACGTCTCTTTCGCTTCTCCTCTCTCTCCCTTCTCCCATCCCTCCGTCTCTCCTGTCTTCACTCGCGGTTTGTTCATCCTAACCTCGACCACTTTTCTCACTCGTCTGTGCAATCACGAGAGATTCAAAGGTGTGTGTGTGTGTGTGTGTATGTGTGTGTGTGCGTGCGTGTGTTTGTGTGCGTGCATGCGTGTGTGTGTTTGTGTGCGCGTGTGTTCGTGTGTGTGCGTCCGTGTGTGTGTTTGTGTGCGTGTCTGCCAGTATGTGAATAGGTGTGAGTTTACAGCACTGCGCCTTAATTGTAAAACTTTCATTTTTTAATTAATTTTGTTGTATAAGTTGGTAGTTTACTGAGACCACAAAATGTAGGTAGGGGGAGGGAGAGTTGGAGGGAGAGGGGGAGAGAGAGCGGGAGGGTGAAAGGGGGAGAAGGGGGTTTTGTGGGCACTATGGGGGGGCGGTGGGCCCCTAACGGGTCACCCCCTCTCTCTCCCCCCTTTCATCTCTGCGCCTGTTTCTTTCCCTTCATCTTTCGCTTCATTCATGCCACACTTTCCATCCGTTTCTCTCGTCTGGTGACCTTCTTTCTCTTTATATGCCCCCCGCCCCCCCCCCCCCACCATCCTGGCCCCCCCTTCTTTGGAAGACTTTATATACCACATGGCGAAAAGTATGTGGACACCCTAGTCTAATTAGTGGGTTTGGCTACTTCAGCCACACCCATTGCTAACAGGTGCATAAAATCAAGAGTACAGCCACTCACTTTCCATAGACAAACATTGGCAGTGGAGTGGGTCGTACTGAAGAGCTCTATGACTTTCAACGTGGCGCTGTCACAGGATGCCACCTTACCAACCAGTCAGTCTCATTTCTGTCCTGCTAGAGCTGCCCCGGTCAACTGTAAGTGCTGTTATTGTGAAGTGGAAATGTACAGGAACAACAGCAGCTCAGCCGCGAAGCGGTAGGCCACACAAGCTCACAGAATGAGACTGCTGAGTGCTGAAGCGTGTAGCGTGTAAAAATCATCTGTCCTCGGCTGCAACACTCACTACCGAGTTTCAAACTGCCTCTGGAAGCAACATCAGCACAAGAACTGTTCGTCAAAATGGGTTTCCATGGCCGAGCGGCCGCACGCAAGCCTAAGATCACCATGGCGCTGCCGCAATGCCAAGCGCCAGCTGTAGTGGTGTAAAGTGCACTGCCATTGGGCTCTGGAGCAGTGGAAACGCCTTCTCTGGAGTGATGAATCACGCTTCGCTGTCTGGCAGTCTGACGGATGAATCTGGGTTTGGCTAATGCCAGGAGAACGCTACCTGCCCGAATGCATAGTGCCAACTAAAGTTTGGTGGAGGAGGAGGAATAATGGTCTGGGGCTGTTTTTCATGGCTTGGTGTAGGCCCCTTAGCTCCAGTGAAGGGAAGTCTTAATGCTGCAGCGTGCAGTGACCTTCCAGAGAATTGTGTCCTTCCAACTTTGAGGAAACATTTCGGGGAAGGCCCTTTCCTGTTTCAGCTTGACAGTACCCCCCATGCACAAAGTGAGGTCCATTATGGTTTGCTGTGGTTTGGTGTGGAAGGACGTGACTGGTCTGTACAGAGCCCTGACCTCAACCTCATCAAACACCTTTGGGATGATGTGGAACGCAGACTGTAAGCCAGGCCTTATTGCTCGACCTCGCTCTGCAGCTCTTGTGGCTGAATGGAAGCGAATCCCTGCTTCTGGGTTCCAAATTCTTGTTGAAAGCCTTCCCAGAAGAGTGGAGGCTGTTATGGCAGCAACGGGTTGGGGGGGGTCGGGGGTGGGGGGCAACTCCATATTAATGCCCATGGTTTTGGAATGAGATGTTCAACAAGCACATATGGGTGTGATGTTTTGGGTGTCCACATTCTTTTGGCCATGTAGTGTATCTGCATGGTACAATTCTAGTTTTGCTAAACAATTATTGGATGAAGATGCGATACGTCCTGCAGTGCTCTCTCTCTCTCTCTCTCTCTCTCTCTTTCTCTCTCTCACAGACACACACACACACACACACAGATGCACACACACAAAGTCTTTCAGGGATGTGAAACGAATTGCATGATGGTCACGCATTTTTATTTTTGACAGTTCTGTAATTTCACGTCTGCGTTCTCCGTTTGTTCCGAGACATAATCTTGAAATTCCGATTGCGGTCCAGACTGCACATCGTGTTTGTTTGTGTGCGAGAGCTTGCGTGTGCACATTTGGGCATGCATATGTTTGATTTCACAGTTTTTCCTGTTATTCCCCCCTGTCTTGTATGTTTTATCTCTTGCAGTATTGCCTTGTTCTCTCTCTCTCTGTTTCTGTTTCTCACTCTGTTTCTCCTGCTCTGTTTCTCTCACTCTGCTTCTCTCTCTCTTTCTCTCCTGCTCTGTTTCTCTCCCTGTGTCTCTGTTTATCTCACTCTGTTTCTCTCCTGCTCTGTTTTTCTCCAGCTCTGTTTCTCTCTGTCACTGTTTCTCTCTCTGTCTCTCTGTTTATCTCTGTCTCTCTGTTTATCTCACTCTGTTTGTCTCTCTGTTTCTCTCCCGCTCTTTCTCTCTGTCTCTCTGTCTCTCTGTTTATCTCTCTGTTTCTCTCCCGCTCTTTCTCTCTGTCTCTCTGTTTCTCTCTCTGTCTCGCTGTCTCTTCAGTTTTCCTTTCTCCTTCTCATGCCCTGGCTTGTGCTTCATGTCGAGTGAAATCTGTAGCCGAAGACTTGCAGCGTCTTGTTTTGGCGCAGTCATTTACGAGCAAGAGTGTGTGAACTCGCTGAGTCTCTGTGGGTCAGCTGGGTCTCTGCCCGCGTGGGAAATTTGGGCTGCTTTTGTGACCGGGCCCCTTTAAAGGAACTCATCCTGCTTAGAGAGAGAGTGTGTGTGTGTGTGTGTGTGTGTGTGTGTGTGAGTGAGCTATGACCTCTTCGTAGCGTTCATCGACCTGTCAAAGGCTTTTGACACAGTCAACAGGGAGCTTCTATCCTCCTGAGGTTTGTCAACATCCTTCAACAATTCCATGTGGGGATGATGGCCCGTGTGACTATTGGACGCCAGGAATCCGAGCCCTTTAGGGTGTGCAGCGGTGTACGTCAGGGGTGCATCCTGGCTCCAGTTCTTTTTAACATCTTCCTCCTGTGTGTGACATCGCTGCACCACGAGAAGATCAAGAATGGCAGTGGGGTTACTGTCGACTTCAGACTTTATGGAAATCTGTTTAACATCTGAAGGCTTCAAGCGGTCGCAAAAATAACATCTGAGCGTGTCATCGAGCTACAGCGCGCAGATGACTGCGCAGTTGTGGCCCACACACCAGAGGCACTGCAAGCTACCCTTGCAGCTGCTGCAAGGGCGTGTGGTAGGCTGGGTCTCTCTGTAAATGTGGCAAAGACCGAAGTAGTATGCCAGTGGGCATCTACTCCCCCGTCTCATTTACCAACCTTCACCATCTCCGACAAAACGCTTGCAATAGTGGAATCTTTCAAATACCTGGGCACTTTCCTCTCTGACGACTGCAGCATCGAAAGGGAGATACAAAACCGGATCAAACAGGCATCATCTTCATGTGGCAGACTCAGGAGAAGGGTCTTTCAAAATAAAGACCTCAACCTCCACACCAAAATATCTGTTTACTTGGCGGTTGTCATCACAGCTGTCCCCTGCAGCTGTGAGGCGTGGACCCTGTACAGTCGCCACCTCAGCATGCCTGAGGCCTTCCATGACCTGGCGTGACCGAGCGCCCCATACTGAAATAATCCGCAAGACCAACTGCGTCAGTGTGGTGGCTACCGTCACCCAGCACCAACTTCGCTGGCTCGGTCGCGTCATCAGGACGCCGAAAGAACGCTCATCGCGTGAAGTGCCGTATGGCCAGGTACATCCTGGCCGCCCCTCGGCAGGGGGCCAGAAAAAGCGATGGTATATAAAATACCAACTGAAGACTGTCATGAGAGCGTGCGGCCTGAACCCGACCCGGCTGGAGGACACCACCGCTCAACGCTCCACCTGGCGGCAGCTCTGCCAGCAAGGGGTGCACAAGCTCGAGGAGGACTGAAGTGATCCACGGACCAGGAAACGTCTGAAGAGACATGAAGCCAGCGCCACATCCGCACCCCCAGTCAGTGCTCTCACCTGTTCTGTTTGTGGCAGACAGTGTGGATCACGGATTGGGCTCCACAGCCACAAGAAGACTCACAAGTAGCACAGGCAGGATTGTCATCGTCGGACACGACGGACAACCTAAAGGGAAAGGGTGTGTGTGTGTGTGTGTGCGTGTATGTACGTGTGTGCGTACGTACATGTGTGTGTGCGCGCATGCGTGTGTATGCGTGTGAGTGTGTGTGTGTGCATGCGTGTGAGTGTGTGTGCGCACGTGTGTGTGTGAGTGCATGTGTGTGTGTGTGTGTCAGGAAGCTTGTGTGTTTTACAGGTGTATGATCTGTAGATGTCTGATGTTTTATCCTTGCATCCTGTCTGCGTCTTTGTTCTCCACTGCCCTGTGTTCTGTCATGTTAGACTAAACAGTGCAAGGACTGGGAGTTATAGAGGGGTGTCCTGTGAGGCGCGGGGGGGTGCCGGGGGGGCACAGGGGAGTACAGAAGGTGCAGGGAGACGGCGGGAGGGGGGGGAGTGGGGTGAGGGGGGTGAGGGGGTTGTGCAGAAGGTGCAGGGAGGGTGCGGGGGGGGGTGCTGGGGGTATAGAAGATGCATCGGGGTGCATCGTGGCGCTTGTGTGCATGGGGGGGGGTACAGAAGGTTCTGGGGAAGTAGGCCCTCAGCCACACTCTGTTTATTCACAGTACAGCTTCTCTGAAACAGCAGGCCTCATTACCACAACACGCTTATCTCTGTCTGCGCTGAGGACGCTGCTGTTATAATCTTACACAGAGCGCAGCCGAGCGCAGGCCCAGGCTCCTGTCTGACGCACGACTGGCGCCTCTCCTGTCTCCCGCCACTGTCTGCTGCGTACGCGTGAGTGTGAGTGTGAGTGTGTGTGTGAGTGAGTGAGTGAGTGAGTGAGTGAGTATGTGAGTGAATGTTTGTGTGTGTGAGTGTGTTTGGCTGTCTGACTGTGCGTGGTTGTGTGTGTGTGTGTGTGTGTGTGTGTGTGTTCGCGTGTTCGCGTGCCTGTGTGAGTGAGTGTGAGTGTGTGTGTGTGTGTTTGTCTCAGTTCTCTTTCCTGCACACCTGAATGCCTCCGGCATAAAGCCTTTCTTTGTGAACAATCTCTGATGTCAGACCCACTGGTTCAGTGCACAGGACACACACACGCACGCACACACACACACATACACGTTAATTTTCCTGTTGAACTCAATGGAAAAATATTCAGGAGAAACAATGCTTGTAGTATCTGTTGTATCTACTGAATATCTGGCAGCAGCACGGTGGTTTGAGGCTCATTTGATACCATGGACCCTTAAAGCCATTTAGCCAACAAATGTGTTCCATACTGTATCAGCATAATTTACAGCCAAATCTCGTCCCACCCCCCAATTCCCATAGAGATCCATTCAAATGCAAAGTGTTTTGTATCGCTTGTAGGACAACCTGACAATAAGATATCCAGACTCTGATGATATTCATAGGTCACAGACATCAGGAAGTCATGGCATGCCAAGGATATGCATCCAAATACAAAACATGACTTTTATTTGACATTATGTTAATTTGTCTACAACACTGAAATGGGGGACTACGTATAAAAAGGGATGTAATTACTACATGGTGAAAGCTGAATGTATCAGAATACCCTTTAATAACAGCTATGAGTCTGGACTTTGACCACGTGTGAATTGTTTGATTACAAACAGAGAAAATTAAATATTAAATCAGAAAAATGCAGGCGATTTTATTGTTGTGGCTGATCGGTGTACATATCATTAAGAAATATCACAGCAATGATGTTCATTGAAACCAGCGACTGTATTTGTTAATATAATGCACTGTAGTAGTAATGGCTGTTGTTTTTGTATATATTAGCACACAAAGCGGCAGGCAAAGTTGGAATTCTAACGTATCATTTGATTATTATCTCACCCTCTCCCTGTCCGTCCAAACCCTCTTTCATTCTCCCTCCCTCCCTCCCTCCCTCCCTCCGTTTCCTGCGCTCTTTAGCACTCTGGGCTTTGCTCTGGTGTTCTGTAGCTGTTCTGTGACAGTGATCTCATTTCTGGCGTACAGTAATGGGAATGTAAATTAAAAACAGAGATTTCCCACCAGCCTCTGTCAGGCCGTTAAACGCCTCTCTCTCTCTCTCTCTCTCTCTGTAGCCGCCGCCGCCGCCACCGAGCCAAACCGTAATTAAAATGGCAGTTATTTTTTTGGGTTTTTTTTTTTGGTCAGCGGCTGCCGTGAGAGAGAGAGAGAGAGAGGGGTTTTGATGGTGCTGATGTGAGGCGTGAGGCGTGAGACTCTGAGACACGCCCCTTTCCCTTCGGGGGGGGGGGGGGGGGGTGGGGGGGCGTGTGCATGGAGCCCCATCACCTCTCTCACGCTGTAGCCACGGCGACGGGGAGCCCTCGCGCCAATCGGGGGGGGGGGGGGTCAAGGCGGCAGGGAGGGCCGAATCTGCTGGGGGCCACGCCCAGGAATGCGCGGTGACGCGGGTGTCCTCCAGGGGGCAGGGTCGGGCGACCCCGGGGCGAGGGGACGCGCTCAGGGTTCTGGGGTTCTGGGGTTCTGAGGTTCAGAGGTTCAGAGGTTCTGGGGTTCTGAGGTTCTGGGGTTCTGGGGTTCTGAGGTTCAGAGGTTCTGGGGTTCTGAGGTTCTGAGGTTCAGAGGTTTTGAGGTTCAGAGGTTCTGGGGTTCTGAGGTTCTGAGGTTCAGATGTTCTGGGGTTCTGAGGTTCAGAGGTTCTGGGGTTCTGGGGTTCTGAGGTTCTGAGGTTCTGGGGTTCTGGGGTTCTGAGGTTCAGAGGTTCAGAGGTTCTGGGGTTCTGGTGTTCTGAGGTTCTGGGGTTCTGAGTTCAGAGGTTCTGGGGTTCTGAGGATCAGAGGTTCAGAGGTTCAGAGGTTCTGGGTTGTGCTTAGAGAGCTGGGTCACAGCTGAGCTTGGGACTCTGACCCACACATTCCAGCCCGTCTGCTAATCGCCTCCATCTGCTGTTCTCCAGAGAAAGGGTCCTGCTGCATCTCTCCAGCTCTCTCCCTCTCTCTCTCTCTCTCTTTTCCCCCTTTCTCCCTCCCATCCCTCCCCTCTCTCACCCTCTCTTGTTATGAATTCCCTCTGCCCCCTCTTTCCCTCCTGTCTCCCCTCTCTCGCACTCTCTCTCTCCTCCTCTCTCTTCCTCTCTGCCCCTGCTTTCTCTCTCTCCCCCCTCTTTTTCTTTCTCTCCCCCCCCCTTTTTTCTGCCCCTCTCTCTCTCTCATTTCCCCCCTCTCTCTGGCCCTCTTCTCCTTTTTGAGCAGTTCCTTTATGGCTAAATTGGCTCACATTGCCAAAGCACACACACAAATAACAAGCGCGCTTTCTCTTTCCCCCCCTCTGTGTCTTTTGCCTCTACCCCTCTTTCTCTCGCTCTTTCTCCCCCTCTCTCTCTCTCTCTTCTCTCTCCGTTCGCTGTGTTCTGCTTTGTGTTTCTCGGGTAGTTTGTAGCCGCTCCCTGACAGTGATCTCACTTTTTGGGCCAGGGTAATGGAAGTGTAAATTGAAAACCAAAAGCTCTTGCCCAGTCCTCTCTCTAAGCCTATTAAATAGTTCTCTTTCGTCCTCTCCCTGTCCATCTCTCCCTCTCCCTCTTCCCCTCGCACGCTCTCTCTCTCTCTCTCTCTCTCCCCCTCCTTTTAAATTCAGTTCAGTTTGCTTTTTTGGCAGCAGTCGTCCGAAGCATTGGCACAATTAGCGAGCAAACGGAACATCACATTTCCCGATGAACAGAGATCGCGCGACGCGGCGAGCTCGTGTAGGTTGTGGTGTGAGCGTAAAGCGGCAGTTTTTCAGCCCGCGGTTTGAACGTGTTTTTCGGGGTCCCTGAGCCCCGCCGTCTGAGCGCATTCGGTGAGTGGTCAGATAGCCGAGGCCGCTTCAGGATGGCGTGTGACCGAGGTGTTTTTCACAGGCTGGCTCGGGCTGTGGAAAGCCATAACACGCCCGCTTCTCTCTCTCTCTCTCTCTCTCTCTCTCTCTCTCTCGCTCTCTCTCTCTCAGGGTTTATTAGAAAGACAGGAGTTCGCCGGTGCTGCCAAAATATTTTCGAACTTGCTCGTGTTTAAAAGTCCTTCCTGCCCCTCCCCTCTGTCACGTTTAGAGTAATGTATGGAAAAAAGGAGAAGTTGTAAAAGGTTATGAAAAGAGGACAATTTACATTTCCCAAGGAATAATTATCAACATCAAACAAACGATGAATTAACGATATTAATAGCTCATTTTCACCTAGCTCCCTGCTCTCTCTCTCTCTCTCTCTCTCTGTCTTTTCTCTCTCTCTCCCTCTTTCACTCCCTCCCTTCTCCGTGGTGTCAGTCCTGCAGATGTTCACAGCAGGCAGGCCGAATCCCTGCACAGAGCGTGCAGCTGGTTTGGCATCCTGCTGCGAAACAGAGAAACACTGTCAGTAACGAGCAGCGGGCGAGTGTGTGTGTGTGTGTGTGTGTGTGTGTGTGTGTGTGTGTGTGTGTGTGTGTGTGTAGATTCAAAGGTACAGTGTGAAGTGTGTCTGTGGTTTCAGATGCACTGTCTTTGTGTGTGTGTGTGTGTGTGCACGCGTATGTAGATTCAAAAGTACAGTGTGAAGTGTGTCTGTGGATTCAGATGTACTGTGTGTGTGGATTCACATTTACAGTTTGGAGTCTGTGTGTGCATATATACACTGTGGACGCATATATATAGCCTTGGCTATTTGTCCACACACACGCACTCACACACACACACACACATTCACAAAGCCAGACTATCTGGCACACACAAGCACGCATGCAAACACACACACACACACACACACACACACACGTAGCGAACAGACATCGCGTGATATCCAGAGTTCAGATCTTCCCGTCCTCAGATAACATGGTCTGGGATGTTGAAACGCGGCGAGCGAAAAAACGAAGGAGAAGACTTGTTCGTGAGCGCGTTTCACCCTTCGGCTCTGGGCTGCGGACCCAGAACGCTTTTAAACGAGGCCAGACTTTGGCCAGGGACGGTCATTCGGCGGGGATTGCCACACTGACCGAGGTTAACCGGGCCACGCCCGCCCTGTCTGGGCTATCAGGCCGTTCCTTAATTATTAACCTGGGCTTGTTAAGAGAAAAGCCCCTTTGTGTTTCTGGGAAAAGGCTGGTGGAAAGTCTTATCTGCGGAATGCTGGCGCAGGCCCGGAACGTTCTAGAACAGACCTGGGCATGTTGATAATGTGGCAGAAGTCAATAAGCGCACCGGAAGGCACGCACTTACGCACTTTGGTTCAGTCCCGGTTGTCGCAGGTGGCTTGTGCTGGCCTGTGGAGCGGAGAGTGCAGGGAACTGCTCCCCCATGCTGTCCACGTCCAGGTCAGAGGTCACTTCCTGTCTGGCACAGCCAGTCAGACCCCCCGCCCCCATCCCCAGGTGAGGTTCGGGGGTGGGGTGGGGGGTGCGGGGGGCACTCATATCTCCAGCGTTCCACCTCTGGCGCTGGCTCAGGGCGGCCGGACGGCCCCCGCGGTGTGGGTCTGTCAGCAGGTTTAAGGCGCGCGTGATGACCGGGACGCGTGTGAGGTGTGTGTGACGTGTGTGTGGAGCGTGTGCAGCAGTGGAAAACAGGCTATTTCAGGCCTGCGTGCCGTCTGCCGTGCGATAAGGTGAGGGGGGGGGGGGGTGGCGGGAGATGAGGGCCAGGTGGGACGTGTTTGGGCGTCGATGTCGTGGGAGTCCTCCGCGGAATCTTACCGCCACTTGTGCCCTCCTCCACTCCCTCGCCCCTGCTCTCTCTCTCTCTCTCTCTCTCTCTCTCTCTCTCCCGCTCTGCACGTATCCGCGTGTGCTTGCGCGTGCTTGCGCGTGTGAATGCGTCTTCTCTGTCGTGAGCAGGTCACGCTCCACGTTCCCCCCCACCCCCATCCCCACCCCCCTTGTGGTAACAAAGGGGTTAAATACATTTCCTGTCTGAGACTCAAAAGGAGAGATAAAACTCGCACTTGTTTTGTCGGGGGGAGGACCTTGCCCGTGCACTTACCTGGAGCCTCTTCGCTCTCACACACCTGCTTAGTGTCAGTAAGGGTCCTACTTTAATTGTGAACTAACTGCAAGGCTTTGTACGTGTATAGTCACAGGCCTCAGAACCTGTACACTACTACTACAGTACACTTCACACTGATATTACACATGCTACAATGATGCTAATGCTCTCTTCTAGTCAAGTGCTCTGTCATTCTGTACAGTACCGCGTTCAGTGTTTGGCTGTGTTTGGTTGAAGGTTGAAAAGTAGTCTCTACGTGCAGTGCTACTGGAAAAGTGTATTTTAAAACGTGTGTTTTTGACCTCAGTGGGGGTGAAGGTACAGACATCTGATGCTTGGTTCTGTGTGCACGTTTTCAGCTGCTCATAATCGCAGTGACAGAAACTGACTGTCCCTTCCCTCAAATTCTAACCGCTTTGCCCTCTCTCTTTTTTCCCATCTCTGTACCACCCTCTCCCTCTCTCTCTCCCTCCCCCTCCCTCCCTCTCCCTCCCTCTCTCTCTCCCCCCCTCCCTCTCCCTCCCCCTCTCTCTCTCCCCCCCTCCCTCTCTCCCCCCCCCTCTCTCCCCCCTCCCTCTCCCCCCCCGCCCCCCCCTCTCTCCCCCTCCCTCTCTCTCCCCCCCCTCTCCCTCTCCCTCCCCCTCTCTCTCCCCCCCCCCCCCTCTCCGCAGCCTCCATCCCGTTCCTGGCGTGCGAGCTGAAGGCGGTGACCCCTCACAGGCGGGGCTTCTTCTGCGGGGACCCCAGCATCGCGTACCCCCTCCTGAAGAGCGAGGCCATCCCGGACCCCGTGCTGATCGCGGGGGGGCTCCTCATCACCGGGGTGGCGGTGAGCAGCGCCCGGCGGCTCCATCACCAGGGTCACGGGGCTCTGTTACTCTGTTGGGGGTTGGGTCTGGGGGGGGGGGTGCATCATTACTGGTCCCACAGCGTACGGCTGCGTTGATACAGGGAAGCAGTTACGGCCCCCCAGGCCCTAGCACACCCCCAGGAAGTTTAATTATTAACGAAATTAATTGGGCAGACAAGCAGTCTGTGTTTTGATGGTGTCTTGCTTCAGCCGGCGCAACCAAAATATTTACTTTGGAAGCGCAAAGTTTGTGTCAGGGCATCAAATGGACTCAATGGACTTTAGCCCGCTTTCTCGTTGTACGGTCATTTAACTGTTTGGGTCAAAAACTGAATAACCTTGCCCTGTTTTCAGCATTGCAGCTTGAATAAAATGATACGTGTAGAACTTTGCCGGGGTTTGGTGTTTTTTATTTGCAGTAGCTCTGTCTTGCAGCTAGGGTTCGGCAATGTAATAGCATAGTCAGAATGTGACATGCATATGTAGCAGGTGGATCTTTGAAATCATTTGTTTCCATGATTAACATCTTGCTATTAGTACTCTGACATGCCAAGTATGGTCGGGAAAAATGTACTGGGAAATCTCAAAATGTCCGACTGGAAAAGTCTGTCAGTTTTGAAAGGGAAAATGTGTAAGAATCCTGGAGTAGGCAGTAGTGCAACCCTGACGGTGGTGGCTGAGGATGACCTTAACCCTCCTGTTTGTGCCCTGCTCCCCTCCCCCCTCCCCCTCGCCCTCCCGCCTCCCCCCTGCCCCCCCCACCCCCTCGTAGATCGCCCTGGGAGAGTGCTACCGCGTGCGTTTCCTGGGCGTGCGTTCGCGCGCCTTCATCAGGAACCTGTACGTGTCCAGCCTGTACAAGGAGCTGGGCAGCTTCCTGTTCGGCTGCTTCATCGGCCAGTCCCTCACCAACATGGCCAAGCTGAGCATCGGCCGGCTCCGCCCCCACTTCCTGTCCGCGTGCAAAGTCACCTACGCGTCCCTCAACTGCACCCCCGGCACCTACGTCCCCAAGGTCAACTGCCAGGAGACTGACCAGCGCATTCTGGATGAAGCCAGGTCAGTGCCTGGCTGCTCCCCACGGCCTGGCAGACATTAGCCTCCATTCACTGCGCTACAGCGCTAACGGTAGCATTAGCTACAGTAGCATTAGCGATGGCCTTGCAGGGTTATTATATAGCCATAATGTAGTAATGTAGCATTAGCAGTAATTCTGGTTGAAGTAGCATTAGCAATGACTGTTTTAATAGCAGGACTAGCATTTCAGCAGTCTTTGGACTACTGGCAGCACATTTAATGCAAACTGTAGCTATAGTGCTAATAGTAGCAACAGTAGTTTTAGTAGTAATTGCAACAATAGCAGTAGGAGTAGTTTTGTGCTTATTAGAAGTAGTAATTTCAGGATTATCAGTCCTTGTAGTGGCATTAGCAGTAGCAGTAGTTGCCAGTAGATAGCCATGAGTGATGTGGCTAGCATTACTCTAAGGAGCACTTGACTTAACGATCTTGTGCATCATGTGTGCCAGCCAAAGCTGGCCTAGTGTGCTAACGAAGATACAGTCGGCTGGGCTGGCTGTTTGGAGTCCAGTGTGGCACTAGGAGGAGACACCATTTGCCTGAGGGGGGCCTTTGTTATGGGCAGGGCTCAATGGGAGTGTTTTTGTGGGTGTAAGCTGAAGCCATTGGTTAACATGTTTTTGATTGGCGTCTCTTTCAGGAAGTCCTTTTTCTCAGGCCACGCCTCCTTCGCGATGTACACCATGCTGTACTTGGCTGTGAGTACTGCATGCATACCTGCGGCGACCTTGACCATGTCACAACACGCACACACACACACACACACGCACATACGCACATACGCGCACACACACACACAGTGTGGAGCAGGAATTTTACACATAACACCCATATTTCAGAGGGGTGTTTTTGACTTGACTGGAGTTCTCTCGTCGTGTGACCCCCCACCCCGCCCCCCCCCCCCCCCCCCCAGTTCTACCTGCAGGCGCGGTTCTCGTGGCGAGGGGCCCGGCTCCTGCGGCCCCTCCTCCAGTTCCTGCTGGTGCTGCTGGCGATGTACACAGGACTGAGCCGGATCTCTGACTACCAGCATCACCCGACCGACGTGCTGACTGGCTTCCTGCAGGGGGCGCTCACGGCTTACTGGGTGGTGAGTGTCTGTGGGCCCCCCCCCCCCCCCCACCCACTTTTTTCTGTCTGTCTATGTGAGTGGTCCATCTGATCAGTCCGTGTGTCTGTCTGTGTCTCGTCTCTGTCCTGCAGGCTTTCTACATCTCGTCCATGTTTAAGAGTCCTCGGCCCGATCTGCTGACCACCAGCCTGTCCCTGGAGTCGCCTCTGTCCAGCCAGCAGACTGTCTGCTAGCACTGCCTGAGAAGGAGGGAGGGAGGGGGAGAGAGAGAGGGAGGGAGGGAGGGAGAGAGGGAGGGAGGGAGAGAGGGAGAGAGACCAAGAGCGAGCAGGAGAGAGAACAACTAAGCACAACACACCAACACGACTTCAGAAGAGAGGATGGAAGGACGAGTCCCTTGGGGGAAGAAGGAGAAAAGAAGGGGATGAAGAGGAGGAGAGAAAGGGAATGAAAGTGACTGAGAGACTATTTTATTTTGACTGAGACGGAGTGAGAAAGGAGGAAATGAACTGGGGAGCAGATGAGAGAAAGAAAACAAGGGACAGTTATGCTCTTCTCTTACACACACACGCACGCACGCACACACACACACACACACACACACACACACACACACACACACACTCTTTCATTGGACATGTATAGAGTGACCCGTCCTGAGAGGTGGTATACACAAGTACAGATAGATGTATATAAAATATCTTATAGCTCACGCTGCTAATAATGATTATTCGAATAGTTAACACGTATACATTTCATAATGTATATTTAATGTGTAGTTTAAGCTTGTAACCGTGAGACTTGTGGTTTAAAAAAACGGTTGTCTTGGTGCAGAATTTGAGCGGTGACGAACATGTGACCCCCCTCCGTCCTTCCTTGTCACCTGTAGCCTCTGACCTTTGCGGTCAGCGATATTGTTGGTCATCCTAACGGACCTGAAGCCAGCGCAAAACCTTTTAGCTGGGAAATGCCACGTTTCGACCTCGTAGGTTTCGATGAGAGGCGGGCCGGTGGGGTTTGGCGGAGACCTGCGATTGGCTGGCTGCGAGCGGTGTGCGTGTTTTTGACGATGCAAATTGCGGGTAGTACTACTGCTACTATTAGCACTGCTGCTAGTACTACAATTTGCATTAAACCGCTCTCGCGGGGTCTGAAGTTGCGCTCAGCCTGGTCCAGAGTGCTCTGAGAGGAATTTGCTGTTTTTTTTATTTTTTCTTTCCTGTAGTGATGTAAAAGATCTGTGACCTACAGGCTGCCCCGACCGCTTCTTTGACCGCAGAACAAGCTGCCTTTCTGTCCTCGTGTCGTAAGTCCTGTTACGGAAGAAATGTGCCCTCCTTTGGCCGCTGTGTCTGAATAACCACTTCAACCATACCTCTGGTGCGGAGCTGTGACTGAATATTGACCCCTGACCCTTGACCCATGACCCATGGCTGACCTTCAGATGGTAAACTTTGACTTGAGCCGCACATTGAGTTAAGGCCTCTCACACAGTCACCGGCGGTGTGTGTTAGCTCCTTTGCAGCACTTGAAATATGTTAGAGGAATCTTTCGTATTTGTAATTTGTCAATTTTTTTTTTGTTTGTTATTCTCAAGTTAAAAAATATATTTTTTTTGTTTATGTTGTTCTTTGTTTTGTTTGTTTGTTTGTTGAAATGTGTTTTTTTTTTCCCTCCCCCAATTGATTGTTCTTAAGATTTTAAATGAATGTATATAAATCCTTTGTAAAGTGGCCAGAATTTCAGAAGTATTATTAATGATTTGTGTTTGTTTTTGTGTTCCGTGTGCTAACCAGGTACGGACTGTTCCATTGTTTGTGTTGCATTTAACGACTAGTGACTGAGCCAGACAGATGTTATAAGAAAGCTATATTTATCCATTTTTATTTTGCTATAATCTTATTCGTTTACTCTGGTGAACGCCAGAGGATTTAATAACCACTGTACTCAAAAAATAAAAAATAAAATGAATGTTAAATCTTTTAACTGCCTTGTGTACGTGTACGTGTTCCCCCTTCACTCTAGAGTTTGTCTCATTCGAAGTGTGGTAACCCCCAGTAAAATCGCACCTCGATATTACCCAGAGTGCCGTGCCTGCGAGGATTGGCTCCCGATGGTCTCCCAGGACTGAGGCAGCTTGTCTTTGTCAAGCATTGTGTTACAATATCGTGGTTCATCCAGCTGGGAGCCCCTCATCCTCTCGGTCTGTCTCTCGCTCACTGGCAGGGTGTGTCTGCTGTTCTGGGGTCAGTTGGCGCGCTCCCTATTGAGGTGCAACTGGGCGTATCGGCTGTTCTGGGGTCAGTTGGCGCTCTCCCTATTGAGGTGCAACTGGGCATATCGGCTGTTCCTGGGTCAGTTGGAGCTCTCCCTATTGAGGTGCAACTGGGCATATCGGCTGTTCCTGGGTCAGTTGGAGCTCTCCCTATTGAGATGCAACTGGGCGTATCGGCTGTTCCTGGGTCAGTTGGAGCTCTCCCTATTGAGGTGCAACTGGGCATATCGGCTGTTCCTGGGTCAGTTGGCGCTCTCCCTATTGAGGTGCAACTGGGCGTATCGGCTGTTCCTGGGTCAGTTGGAGCTCTCCCTATTGAGGTGCAACTGGGCGTATCGGCTGTTCCTGGGTCAGTTGGCGCTCTCCCTGTTGAGGTGCAACTGGGCATATCTGCTGTTCCTGGGTCAGTTGGCGCTCTCCCTATTAAGATGCAACTGGGTGTATCGGCTGTTCCTGGGTCAGTTGCCCGTGACTAGGCCTGGCTGGACGGGCTCCGTCATGTTGCTTGTCGAGTCTGGTGTTTGGTTTTGGGCTTTGGCAGACTGAAGGGCGCAGGAGCTCTGGGGCATTAAGGGGAGGAGGAGGAGGGGTGGGGGGGGGAGGGTAGGAGGGTCTTCCCAACAGGAGGCGGGTTGTGCAATCACAGCCGCTGAACTCTAGCTGAGAGGCGCGGTGCTGTAGCTGAGAGGTGCGGCTCGGTGCTGTAGTTGAGAGGCGCGGTGCTGTATGACCACACCACACGGCACCACACCACGCCACGCCACGGCTCCAGCGTTCACACGGTAGTCCCTTAACCGGCTGTAATTTAGATGTGGCTGATTGGGGTCTAATCTTAGCCTGTGAGAACACGTCGGGCTTCTCCGCTCGAGCGGAGAAGAAGAAAGCGGAAAAAAGGCCGCCCCTCCTTCCTTTGGTCGCTTTCCTTGCGGAGAGTTTCCTGAGACCTCGTCTGGCAGGGAGTTTTGAAAAGGAGAAATTCGGCAATGCCCGATGTGCGGAAGGGAGTCAAGGTTCGCCGATGGAAGGGGTGGGGGTGGAGGCGGTGGGTGGGGTGCAAACTCCTGGAAATCCCTGGAGTTCCTGCGAGCTCCCTCTTGGGCGAAGGGAGTCGAGGTTCGCCGATGGAAGGGGTGCGGGTGGGGGTGGAGGCGGTGGGTGGGGTGCAAACTCCTGGAAATCCCTGGAGTTCCCGCAAGCTCCCTCATGCGCATGAAGCTCTGTGTGCGTACATACCTGTCCTGTCCTGCCCCGCCCCACCTCGTCCACTGTAGGGGACACACACCTGAGAGGGCACACCTGTGTGATACCTGAGCTGTGCAGGGTGGGCATGCAGTAAGGTCTGTGTGTGTCCTTAAGATTGGGGGGGGGGGGTTCAGGTTTCTTTTTAAAGCAAAGCTTAATTTTCCTAAATACTCTCAATGTCTTCAGCCAACACATGTTTTTAGTTTTAGCTGTTGTGAAAGGTCTGTTCAGTTTCTGAAAATATTTTTTGTCAGCACATAAAATAACTTGCCAGGCACATTTATGGATGTTTTTTTGTTTCAGTATCTATCTTAGTCTGTGGCAGTTAAAGTTTTTTTTTAACGCCTTGACGGGATTATGCTTCTAAAAACAGTGCTGTGTTTTGAAACTGTCCTTCAGAGGGGACATTAAACTGTGCTCCTAACGATGCCTGTTGCACAATGCAGAGGGTCTGCCAGTGTCACACAAACAACCCAGTTCTCAGTTCAGCCATGTACTCCTCCCCTATTTTAATTGGCTCAATATACCCATTACTCTCCACATAATAATAATAATAATAATAATAATACAAATAAATAAAAACACTTAGCTGGAATAAGATCAGTGATTTAAATGTTCAGCCATTTCCTTTGTTGTTGATTCTTGAGAATTCATAAACGCCACTGAACTGTGGGGTAGGCCGGGCCTCCCAAGCCGGAAAGGCATGTGATCCCAGAGCCAAGCGAGCCCTTTCCCGGGCTGAACTGTGTCCAGTGTGGTCGAATTGAGGTGAGAGGGTACGGGGGAGTTTGAAATTACACAACAATAAACCGGCAAAGTCACAAACAGGCATAGCAGAACGACTTCCAAAATGAGTCCGTGGAACACATTAACCCCTCTGTTTCTCTGCAGAAAGAAGAGCGTTTTTTTTTCTTCTGTTCCTGTCTCCGGGTTTTCCAGGGGGGTTTCCTCCCTGTTAACGGTCAGCGGTGCAGAACGAGCACAAAAGTGAGCTCGGCCAGGCCTGTCGGAGGAGGAGGAGGAGGCCGGAGAGGCCGTTCGGGATCGTCGGCGCCCCCTGGAACCTTCCGTCCGCGCGCCGCGTGTTCCGTCAGGCACGTAGAGCTGGGCGCGCCTGCATTCCTTCCCCCCGCCCCGCTCGGCGCAGGACGCATACCTGGGGGGGGGGGGGGGGGGGGAGCACACCTGCTTGGTACCGCCACCGTATCAGATGAGGATAACATCTGTGTGGATGCCGCGTCTGCGCGAAGGGCCTGCGATTGGAGGTGAGGGGCGGGCTGGACAGGGCCAGACCTGTTGGGCTACGCTGAAGTATTTCACACCGCTGTTCGGGTCTGTTTCTCTTTATTAGCGTCTGCAATATAATCAGGACAACATACGATACCCTGTTGCAACTACTGCTCGTTTGTCGGAGAGGCCATATTTATGTGACAAACAGGAAAGTGCTGTCACTCTGGGGAGTTTTTTTTGGCAGGGAGTCAGTGAATGTGTGAACGTGCGAATGACTATGTGAGCGTGCCATTGAGCGACTCTGAGTGAGTGAACGTATGAATGGCTGTGTGTGTGCCATTGAGTAAGCTCGAGTGAGTGAATGTATGAATCACATACATGTGAGTTTTTTGCCATTGAGCGAGTAAGTGGAGAGTAAGGAATATTTTCCATAGCTTTGCATAGTAGCCAAATAAACCAAGTACAACGTGTTGACTTCTGCCTCACACAGTAGAGCTGAGAGAGAGAGAGAGAGCCTTTGCTGCATTAGCGGAAATAACTTTAGTGCGAAAATAGCTTTTGTGCGAAACTCACACTTGTTTTGCGGGCCTCGATGCACTGAGGCCTGTTGTGTCCGATGCTGGGGAGTTCCGTTGCCATCTGCTCAGAAAATCCGACCCCCCCCCCCCCCCCCCCCCCCCCCCCCGTGGCGTTGTTAATCTCTCTGGCAGCCCCCCCCTTTTAACGTTTTAAAGTACGGACTGCAAACGGCCAGGGTGCCTGCCAGCACAGCCACCTGCGATAACAATACCCCTGTTACAGGCACACACCCCCACGAGCCTGATAAACGAACACATCCGGAAGTTCACGCAACAATAATCGCAATGGAATAATTATTGTCATTATGTCCACAAAGGGGTCTGATTGTGAAAGGTACAACTGTGGGGTTTTAGTGCGGAATACTGCGAGGCATTCTGAGTTTGTTTACACAGAGGTCTTTGTAGATCTCTAAGAACGCTGCAACGCGACGCATTGTGCTTTGGCATGATTTGGCACGATCTTTTTTGCGCTGCGCGTTTGCCGAAAGTGGGCTGAGGTCATCGGGGTTGTCTGTGTGCGGGCAAAAACACAACACCTCGCCGTTTTTTTTTTTTAAGGTTGGAGAACAGTCACTGGCGCGAGTCTCCTGGCGAACGACATCTAATCTGGGATCAGATGTCGGATCCGTGCCACGGAAGCAGGAGATACAGGCCGTGGAGGTAAAGGTAAAGGGTGCTGACTCATTTCAGATTAACGGGAGGAAGAAAACTAACTATGAGGGCGGTAAGGGGGCAGAGGTCCCTGACGGAGCTCAGATCAGATCTCCAGGTCTTTGAACTAATTATTAAATATATATATATTTTTGTTGAAAGAAAGCAGACAGTCTGACTCCCTTTCATTATTATTTTTGCATTATTCAGACAGGAGGAAAGTATCATGGTGTTATGATTGACGCCCCCCGGAAACAGCTGGAATAGCAGGCGGGACGGGACAGCGTCTTCTCAGAGCAGGTTAGCACTGGTCTGGAGTAGGGCTGGGCAACACATCCATATTATATCGATATCGTGATATGAGACTACATATCGCCTGGGATTTTGTATCGCGTAATATCGCGATATGGCGTAAGTGTTGTCTTTTCCTGGTTTTAAAGGCAGCATTACAGTAAAGCCATGTGATTTTCTGAACTTACCTGCCTGTTCTAGCTGTTCTATTATTTGCCTTCACCCACTTAGTTATTACATTACATTACTGATGATTATTTATCAAAAATATCATTGTGGAATTTTGTGAAAGTACCAATAGTCATCCCCACAATATCATCACAATTTCGATATCGAGGTATTTGGTCAAAAATATTGTGATATTTGATTTTGTCCATATCGCCCAGCCCTGGTCTGGAGCTCGTGGTATGACAACTATGTGAGCACCCAATACACGATCTCGGTTTCTTTTGCAACAACAACATGCACGATGTTTGTCTTTCTGGCAGACTTAACACTACTCCGAACCCCTTGAAGATTTCTGAGGTGGGGGGGGGGAAGGGGGGGGGGGGTAGGAGGGGTTTGGGCTGCGGTCGACCACATATCCAGGGTGGGGAATGGGGTTGTGGAACGGTCAGACCACTGTGGTTTTAACCCCAGGACGTTCTCAGCAGCGAACCGTCTCCAGGCCTTTAAAGGTATGCCTGACCACCTTTGTTGTTCAACTTCAGAAGAATGCTGGCCCTGGTCTTCGACCAAGAAGTACTGTGAGAATTCAGATTCTTTCTTTTTAAGAATTAAGAACAGTTGAAGGAACTTTCTATATGTTCAAAGTAGTTGTTAAATGCATGAACTCTTTTCACAAATCAAGTCTTTTGCAAAACTTTGAAAAATTCTACATACATAACATCATCCAGTATGTGAATCGTTTCAGAAAAGAGACACTTACTAATTGTAAATGGTGACCACTTCCCTTGTGAAGCACATACGTTTAAGATATCATCTGCAGATCCTCTATTAGTTTTTTCCTTCAGTTTACTTCACTTTCCCGACTTCCCTTTTTCTGCAGCATAACATGTATGTTCTCCACAGACTAGCAGAATGCAGAACAACCTTTCGGTTGGTCTGTGTGAAGTTTCTATGAGGGAGTGACTTTGTTAGGTGTCGTGCCAAGAAGTATTGTTGGCTGAATGAATGAATGAATGAATGTGACCTTTTGCATATGTGACAGCTGAGTGATGTGAGGGGATTTAATACTGTAACTGAGTGAATGTGACACTGGGGTCGGCGGGGCACATGCTGGTTGCCATGGCGTTGCGATGAATGCCAGGCCATGTGTTTTTTTAAGTTAGAGTTTTTGGCAGAATCACAGAGGGGACTGGGAGAGCCTGGGGAGTGGGCTCCTCTGAGCCTATCTGTCCGGACAACACCTGGATTCTGTTCCCAGCATGCACTTACCTGTCCCTTACGTCTTACGTCCTGCTAATTACCCAAATACCTGAGAGAGAAACAGAAGGTCCTTTCATTCAACAGCATACCTGTGTGCTGTATGTGTGTGTGTGAGAGAGTGTGTGTGAGAGAGAGAGAGTGGAAGAGAGAGTGAGAGAGAGAGAATTTTAGTTTTTCTCGATGTAATCAAAATTGCCATGCCAGTGAAAATTGCCATGCCGGTCTTAAGTGAAGATGCAGCTCATCAAACAAAGAAAGTTATAACTTGAATGAAAAAAAAAAACAGTGAATCTGCTCTGTTCTTCTCATTTTTTAGTTTTTCACTTCAAAGATGTAATAGTTTTAATCAAATCCAGGACTTGGTTTATCTACTTCCATAGCTTGAATCATATTTTATACTTTTTTTCCTGTCAAAATGAGACAAATTTAAGTGATCTCTCTTCTTTCCAATCAAAAGCCACCACATTAACCTCTCAGTCCACTCTGGGCCGACGCGTCTGTCCTGTGCAGTCAGAAAAACAGAAAGAAAAAGGGAAGAGTGGAAAAGAGAAAGGGAATCGGACTGGGATGGGGGGAGGGTGGTAAAAGAGGCAGGAGGTGTGATTCATTTAATTGAATTTTCTTGCTTTTAGTGCAGTTTCCCAGAACTCTCAGATTTCTTAGCATAAATACGCAGCAGAAATATGCTGTGGTTTTGGACGCAGGGCAGAGGGACGGGGGGTGGCGGCTACGGATGAATGAATATCTCCCGTGGACCCCACCTCAACTAACCACTTCAAGGAAAAACTAGAACACTGTGACTGCAACAAGGTATGTGGAATTTATGTGGTCAATTTCGACATTGGACTCAAATAAATGAAAGTAATGAGCGTATGCGAGAGAGCGTGTGTGTGCATATTTGTGTGAGTGTGTGTGTGTGTGTGTGTGTGTGTGTGTGCGCACGTGTTTGTAGTGCAGTGAAAAGGCTGTAGTAAGTGGTGTGTTTGTGCTAGCATAGCCCAGTGTAAAGGCTGTGGTAATCAGTGTGTTTGTGCTAGCATAGCCCAGTGTAAAGGCTGTGGTAATCAGTGTGTTTGTGCTAGCATAGCCCAGTGTAAAGGCTGTGGTAATCAGTGTGTTTGTGCTAGCATAGCCCAGTGTAAAGGCTGTGGTAATCAGTGTGTTTGTGCTAGCATAGCCCAGTGTAAAGGCTGTGGTAATCAGTGTGTTTGTGCTAGCATAGCCCAGTGTAAAGGCTGTGGTAATCAGTGTGTTTGTGCTAGCATAGCCCAGTGTAAAGGCTGTGGTAATCAGTGTGTTTGTGCTAGCATAGCGCAGTGCAAAGGCTGTGGTAATCAGTGTGTTTGTGCTAGCATAGCTGTGCCATACTGACAAGAAGTGGAGTGCAGCGCAGAGATCAGCTTTCAGACAAACAGTGTGAGTGGCCTGAGCTTTGGGCGGTGTGAGTGGCATTGGTCATGTGCCAAACCAGTGCTAATCTCAAGTAGCGCGTTATGTTTAAGTCCCCGTTGCAATGGCCTCTAAATGTATTTATGACTAAAATTCATGTTTATGTAGTGCAGGAGATCTTCATAGGTACCATAATAGGTGATACTTTCAGTCCGAGCCTGGGGTGCTTTAGATTGGCAAAGAGCCACAGACGATTTAATGAAGGGGCTGAGGATAGTGAAGGAGTTCTGGGGTACAGGGTCGCTGTCAGTTGTCCATTCTGTCCATGCTGCATTGAAATACAGACCAGCATGTGGTCATCCTGGCACAGAGTAAAAGCACAAGTGTGTGTGTGTGTGTGTGTGTGTGACTATCTGTGTGTTGTGTGCATGAGTGAATATTATGTGTCTGCTTGTACGTGTGTGTGTGTGCCTGGGTGTGTGTCAATTTCAATTTGCATGACAAATGTAGGCACTTGTGTTGCCAAAGCAGTGGTTACAACATACAACTATATACAATGAATCCTAGACTATGAATTTGTTATATAAAACATATAAAAATATATACAAAAATATCAGTAAGTGATGTTAGGTGTGTGTGTTGTGTGCATGAGTGAATATTATGTGTCTGCTTGTACGCGTGTATGCTGTGTGTAAATGTGTGAATGAGGTGGTCACACATTGTCCCTCAGAGTACGGCAAGAGAACACAAATTGTGCTGCTAGTATGCAGCAACCTTCTCCTAATAGGTAGGGTAATCTATCTTCATTGGGTATATCATTGAATTGGGGACATTTCTGGATCATTTTTTGGTAGAACTTTTGGCGAATTTGGTCAAATTTGGTGCATTCCATCAGGAAGTGTTTTTCAGTTTCAATTTGGTTGCCTATGCATTGTTGGCACAATGTTTTTCCTTCTGGCAACCATGATTTTCTGTTCCTGCCAGTTTCTATGGCTAAGTGGTGCTCGCTGAGTCTGTACCTCGTCAAGGTGGTTCTCAGTTTTTTGTCAGAAACTGTGGTCAGGCAGTTCGCTACAGCATACTGTCTTTTTAGGGCCAAATAACATTTCATTTTACTTTGCGATTTTGTTTTAGTTTCCCAGTAGGTTATACAATTCTGTTTCAGCTGTGTTGCAATTTGGTTTATTCTAATTATGTTTGTAGTTTTGTTCTGATCCTGAGCAGGTGGGGTGTTAGTGTGTGTTAGTGTATGTAGGGAACTAAGGCTCAAGACCAGCTGAGTGAGGGGACTTGTTTGCTTTGCTCAACTCTTGGTATTGCAGGGCTTTGTATTGATGTGAGTGGGGGTCACTTTGTTTTAGGTGCTTCTAAAATTTGATTGATCCTTTTTGTATTTTGATAAGTAATGGGTATTGGCCTAATTCTGCCCTGCATGCATTGTTTGTAGTGTTTCTGTGTCATTTCAGGGTATGTTTACAGAATTCTGCATGCAGGGTTTCGATTGGATGTTTGCCCCATTTGCCAAATTCTTGACTGATGAGTGGACCCCACACTTCACTGCCATAAAGAGCAATTGGTTTGATTACAGCTACAAAGATTTAAAGCCAAATTCTAATTGGAATCTCTACAGAAATTTGTTGTTTTATGGCGTAGAAGGCCCTGCGTGCTTTCTCCCTTAGTTCATTCACTGCAGTGTTGAAGTTGCCTGTAGAACTGATTTTTAGCCCTAAATAATTTGAGGACTGTTCAATGTAATGTGTTCCTAACATGAATTTGTGTTTTGTTCCCTGAGATCTAGATCTTTTTTGGAATGTCATAATTTTAGTTTTGTTAAGGTTTACTACCAGGGCCCAGGTCTGGCAGTATTGTTCTAGCAAATCTAGGCTTTTCTGTAACCCCTGTTCCCTGGGGGAAAGGAGAACCAGGTCATCTGCATAGAACAGGCACTTGATCTCTGTGTTGTGTAGAGTCAGACCAGGCACTGCAGCTTTTTCTAGTATGTTTGCCAATTCATTAATATAAATATTGAAAAGAGTTGGGCTAAGGCTTCAGCCCTGTCTCACTCCACACTCCTGAGGGAAGAAATTTGTTCTTTTGTTGCCAATTTTTATGCCGCATTTGTTCTCTGTATACACTGATTTTATTAGATCATAGGTTTTACCCCCTACACCACTTTCAATAATTTTCTGTGTCTGTGTGTGCACGAATGTACAGGTACTGAACAAAAAATGGAATCATCAGTGCAAAGTCATGTAACAGACTGTTGGGCCGCTACATACATTATGACCAGTACAGCCTGTATGCCCCTTGGCAGGGAGTCTTCCCAGGTCTGTAATTCTGGAGGGGGGGCACTGCAGATTAGGCATCACAATCTGGAAAGATACGACCCTCTGTAGCAAAGAAATGCTCTGTCATGGTGTGACGATGGTCACTCGGCACCCTGAAGTAATGTCTGACATCAAACGTGCTTATTAAGGGTAAGAGGGTGCTGAAATCATCCCAGTGATGTGGCCCTCACACCTCGCGTGTGTGTGTGTGTGTGTGTATGTGCGTGTGAGAGAGAGGGAGCGCAGGGCGCTGTGGTTGGCTGGCGTCTGCCAGGCTGATGAACGGCAGTTTATTCCGGTCGACGTTCGGCCCGGTCCTGCTCTCTCTCCTCTCTAGCGCTGCTTTCGTCGACGCCGGCGGCTTCAGCAGCCGCTGGGCCGTTTTGTGGGGGCTCGGGAGAGGCCCCGTTGGCACGATGCCTTCGCAGGGAGAGCGTATCTGGGGTGGCGGGAGAGAGAGGGAGTCCAGCCTGGGGGGGGGGGGGGGTCGACGACAGCGGGAGCTCCGCGGCTCCTCGTTTCCACACGTCAGCACATCTGGGTGAGTGAGCGACTGTGCGAGCGAGCGCGCGCCGCGGCGGCGGCGGCGGCGGCGGCGGCGGTAATGGCGTTTCTGGGATAACGACGCCTCGTTAGCGTTCGGGAGCGCTGCCCGCACGCACATCAGCGGAGGTTCCCAGCAGTGGAAACGCTCTCTGGACCGGACAGCCTGGGTGGTCATGAGAGGAGCAGAGGCTTCTGGGGAAATCTCTCGCTCTCTCTCTCTCTCTCTCTCTCTCTCTCTCTCTCTCTTTCATTCTGGGTGGGGGTGGTCCGATAAGCAGAGTGGAAATCTCAGGAATGCAGGGTTCTCAGAGTTTGGCCCGGACCTTTACCCCCATCCCCCTCTTCCCATCCCTCTCCCCCTTCCCTTTAAACTTTAAACAGTCCCGTGACACACGCACACGCACGCACACACACACACACACACACACGCACACACACACGCACACACACACACGCACAGAAAAAGGATTTGCTCTGTTTATCATTCTCCTATTTGATTTTATGAAATTCATTCTCATATAATTATGGTCATAGTGGCTATGATTGTGGTTGTGATGATGGCAAGTTATTTGATGACCATTCCATATCTTAATAAAAAGCGGTATTGTTTGTCATTTCATATTGGGTTATATGGCTATGTAGTGTTTCATGACTTAGTTGAGGTCTGTACTGTCAAATAAATCTGGGTGTGAAAGGCACATTATATACAGCTTGTACAGCAAGCAGGCTCTGAGTGCCTGACTGACCAGCAGGGGCCACTGGTGAGCAGTGAGGCAAGGTCATCCCGGCAATATTTAGCATTGCCCTGCGTTGTGTTGCTGCTGGGCAGAGTTGGTACAGGCAAGTTATGGATTCCACAGCAGAATACGGAGGGTGGTGGACCATACTGGAACAGTGCCTTAACGGGCACCCAGCAGCCCTAGTTACAAATTGAACTCAGGTCCCCTGGTTTCTTGGGGTTAAATTGGTCACTGGTCTAAAGGAGAAAGAAAAAAAATCAGCAGACTCTGTGGCCACCCAGGAACAGGATTGAGTATTACTGCTGTAAAAGGAAAACTCGTCCGTATAAAGCAGGGGTGTCCAATCCAAAAAGGGCCAGTGTGGGTGAAGGTTCTTGTTTTAATCCAGCATTGAGACATCTGATTCTACTCAAAGTCTTGATTGAAGTGCGATTAGTTAATTAGTTGAATCATGAATTTACTTTCATTGAACTTTTTTGTGCAAGTTAAATGTTATACAACTGTACTCATATTTAATGTGGGCATTTCACACTGCTTCTAACAAAACCTAACGTGCCCCCTGTACAACATATAAAAATACTGCAACATGTTCAGTATTCATATGTCATTCAGTATGTCATAAAACTCCTTGCAAAAGATCTGGGTTTTATGATGCATACAGAATATGAACTGCAGCAGAGCCTGACTATTCTAGAGCAGCACTCTCAGACCTGGGCCCTGGCAGTTGATACAACTGAGTCTAAATTATAATATTTCAAAACAAATTAAATGGTATATTGGAAAGAAATAACCTTGCAAAAAACATTGCATAGTAATACAGGGCATATACTACTGCAAATAAACCAAACATGAAAACATCCATGGCATTTTATACCATAATAAGTGATGATGTAAAATTGAAATCCCTACTATAAAAATGATTGCTATGAGTACAGAACAATACAAAAGAATGTGCGTGTAGGGCAGAATTAGACCATTATGAGCTAAAACCAGAAAAATGGCACAATTTTTAGGAATGTAAAAAGCAGTGATTCCTGCGACTGCTCCAGCAATGTTCCATGTGAGCTGAAGAATAACTCTCAAGGGGCGTCTTGGAAACTTGACAAATGTACATGTTGGAACGGTTTACCGTAGCTTTCCGGGAATGTTCTTGGATCCGAAACTTGTTATCTGGGACTGTACAAGTGTGCAGTGTCCTGTAACAGCCCGTGGGATGGTAGCCACTGATGCATTATCCAAAATGAATTCATGCAAGGGACAGAGTGAGGTAGAAAGTGAAAGAGAGATGTGGAGGAGGTGTGGGGGTATGCTTCTTTTCTTCAGCGTATCATAACATGGTTAAATAGTCATCACTTCTTGAGCCTGACGTGGTATTATTCACACACACAAACATGCTCACATGTGCACATGTGTACTTATTTTTATTTATTTACCATTATTTTACCACGTCGCTCGGCAGAGAGCCCACTTACAAATACAACCTGGGTAACCACCAGAATGCAAGGTACTGTGTAACCAATCCGATGTTTCTGTGAAGTCACTCCTATGCTCTCTCTGCCGTGCTCACTCAGACATGCATGGGCTGGGGTCGAATGAACGGAATGCAGTGCCTTCCGCTGAGCCGCTGTCAGTTTGTATCCATGGAAACTAGATGATATAATAACACTCGCAGTGTTTATCTCCCGCTTCCTTGGCCCCTCTGCAGATCGGTGGGGTTCAGCGCGGTTCTCTGCTGTCTGAGACCGACACGGCCGTGTAGTCAACTCCCACGACCTGCAGGGGGCAGCGTGGTGCTTCACTTAAGGCTAAGAACCCCTGGTTCCCCTCATCTTGCGCCACCCTCAAGCGAGGGACAGATCTCCGATCAGACTGTCAGAACGCCCTACACACCGACCTTCAAATGCAACAGGCTGACTGCAAAACCCCGAATGCAACGCGTCAAAGGCAGCCCATCGAATCCCGCCTCAGATGCACGCTCTGCACACGTAGCGGGGGGCAAGGGGGTCTCGGGAAGCATTCGATTTGCATCGTACACTTCCCCCCCCCCGACTGTGTCCGCTGGTTTCCGGTGTACGGGGATGGAGCGGTGACTCGGGTCCTGTGGGTTCCGCCTTGCCTGGTACCACTCCGGCCCAGCCACAGCCCGGTCCGGGGTGCTTGTCCCCCACCCCCCCACTCAGGATTCTCTCAGCTGTTCTGTAAACCTTCAACAGCCCGGGGAGGGGATGGAGGGGGTCGGGTCGGGGGCGGAGGGGGAGGGGGAGGGGGAGGGGGAGGGGATGGAGGGGGAGGGGGCCGGCACGGCCCAGTGGCGAAACACAAGGGGATAATGTCCTGACCTGTCTCCGTCTCCCCGGTGCAGCTCAGCTCTCAGCCTACCTGCAGGAGAGCGTGCCGTCTGTCATCACTGTGAACGCACAACCGCTCCAGAGCGTGCTGTGAATGGGGTGCAGGGGGCAGGGGGCAGGGGGCAGGGGCATGGGGCATGGGGCAGGGGGCATGGGACAGGGAGCAGGGTGTCCCATGCCCCTGCCCCCTGCCCCCTGCCCCCTGCACCCCATTCACAGCACGCTCTGGAGCGGTTGTGCGTTCACAGTGATGAAGGGTGCAGGAATGGGGCAGCCAAGTTCTCACATGCCAGAGACGCACACCGACTCGTCATCTCCACATTACCAGGGTGACAGTTCCTGATCCCTCTCTCCCAAACGTGCACATTTAAGAAATACTCTAACGCTGAACTTCTGCTACGGAGTATATTTAACCTATACATGAATGTGCATGATAAGTAATTGGAGACACACACAGACGCAAATCTGGGGAGGTTCAGGTATACTCCTCGGGGGGGGGGGAGGGCAGAGGTCGCACAGAGGTCAGAGGTCAGGTTAGGTCAGCGCCTTGTTACAACAGCAGTGTTTATTTTCAGTTTGCTGAGATTCTGCATAGGCCTACAAACAAAAATGATATGGCTGTTGCCACAAACTGAATGCTTACACTGCCCTCTAGCGATGACTTTGTACATCCCCAGAATTTACAACTGCCTGTTGGCCTGCAATCGGAACACCTGGATTTTTCCAGTGCCATAACTACAATTGATTTATTTACCACAAACTCCTGGAGGAAAATCCAAAAGGTCATACTTTAAAAGACGAGGGCTTTCTGTAAATCTGCTAAAGTCAAACGCTTTTAATTCAACTTATTAAAGGGCCCTTGTGTCCATGCAATTAAAACAGCATTTTGCCATAAATTGTAATTCAGAATATACAGCATATCAGTTGGAGGTCAATGTTAATCTCAAAATAGCCTCAAAACTGGTTTGTATTGTTTTATTAGATGTAAATGCTTTGATACCAACTCTATGGGTCATTTCACTTATTTAAAATAAACTTGTCACCCAAGGTGGGCCTGTAGATATCCAGTTCCTACCATCATTTTGAAAGTCCAGTTATCTGCAGCCACTGCCACAGCTGTATTTATGCGGGGACCTCGCTGCTGATTCTGGAGACTTCAAACATCCACAGTTTTCCCTCCAAAACACGTGGTGTCACCCGCTGCTCCTTTTCACACCGCAGGCAGTAGCCAAGCTCACACTGAGTGGAGTCAGAGGAAGACCTTTCATACGGCTTCAACACAGAGTCCAAGGACACCCGATCGACAAGCAGGAGTGGCTACATAGATTGATTCTGCTTTAACGTATTTATCTATTTCAAGAAAAACTACAATTAAAAATATTTTCCACCAAATACGACAGGAAGACTGCTCTTTGTCTTATTCACACCCTTTATTGTGGGATAGCGGTGATAATTTGGCGAGAAACTATACTCCAGAAAAGGTCCATATCTCACAGAATCACCCAAAAAGCTTTACCCTTGGGAAAAGAAATACCACAGAATCAACAAATAACTATACTTATTTTAGGCTTAAGGATCAGTGTACATGTGAAGTTTTGACTTGGCCATAAATACATTGAAAGAGAAAGCAAGAAGGGCTTTCTATGCCATTAAAAATTTAATTTAAATTAATTCCAATAAGGATCTGGAACAAAATTGAGTTCAGTGGGATAGGCAGAGAGCTAAGGAAACATCCTACAACAGGTTATTGACCTCTACACACCAGGGGTCTCATTTATATATATAGAAAAAAAGTTTTTGATTTAAAATTAAATATAATCTAACAATCATTTCAAGGAGTGCTTATGCACAATTTATCAAAAATAATTGAGAAAAACGTGATTACGTTGGTTTTATGTGGTGTGTCTGCGTTTTACGCACCTGTGATATATAAATCTCACATGATATACAATAGAACTCACATGAACATGCTTTGCCATCACTTCCTCTAGTGAATACGGCCGGTGGCAGCCATGCTTCTATGAAGGAGATTGCATTTTAACATTCCTTGCACTTTTCATGCCTAAAATTGATTATCAATGAATGCTAAAGCACTCTTGATAAGATGTGTAATCTTTCACCCCCCCCCCCAACCCTAACCCTAACCCTAATCCTAACCCCCCCCCCCCCCCCCCACTCATGCAAATTCAGTGTGACCTCACAAATACGTCACCTCTGATGCTATTCAGGAAATGACTAACAAGGAAGTGAAAAAAAGACTAGCCGTGGATGCATATGCCTTAAGATGATGAGTCGCTCTCTTAGATTTGTTCTTTTTCCATGTTTCTTGTTCCATGGTTATGGTAAGAAGTTGTCTTGTCTTTTTAAAAAGTGTAATTTTAGCTTAAATCGTAAATGTAAATAGGAGTGGTGAAATCTTACCGCTGTTGCCTGTGCTGCCTGTCTTTTTTGCTCTTGGGCGGGTGAAATCATTGCAGCGGCTTCTACTGATTTTACATATTTCCCTGGCCTTTAAAAAATCAATCTCAGGGGCGTAAATCACGCAGCAGTCTTTCAGATGGTGAAATAATCACTCGAGGAGACGTGCGGATATTTTTAAGTTTGGAAATTGTTTGACAGAAAAAAGAAA
The DNA here is from genome assembly GCF_013347855.1 of Anguilla anguilla. Taxonomy (NCBI): domain Eukaryota; kingdom Metazoa; phylum Chordata; class Actinopteri; order Anguilliformes; family Anguillidae; genus Anguilla; species Anguilla anguilla. The sequence continues at coordinate 25,825,969 of NC_049217.1, read as the reverse complement.
GTTGGGCCTGCCGCGTGGTCTGACTGAGAGCGCTCCACGTGTTTGGAACTCCCCGCTGGCTCACGTGAAACGTGCCTCCTGCCCAAATGGGGAGGTGTGGGTTGTGAAGTGACTGTGTCCCGTGTTGAGTTCACTGTAATGTCTTTTTTTGTTGTTGTGACACGTTAAGCCGTGAGTGGCCGGGAATCCATTTTACTGCCATTTTAAAGTGAAAGTGACTGAAAGAGAGGACGGGAACGCTGACACCATAATCGCCAGTTTTAGTGACAATGACACATGCGCAAAGTACTCGGGACCAAGTAGAGGGGGTGTCATAATTTGTCCTGTGTCTGTTGAATGACTCCCCCCCCCCCCCCCCCCCCCCCTCCATTTTTCTTCCACTCCCACCCTTTTTCCAGACTGCTCTCGTGAAGAGACAACAGCCATCGCCAGCAAAGATGTCCAAAACCGTCAACACTGCACTTATTCAGCTTTGGATAGGCTGGACATTTTTGATAAAAAGGGAATCAAATTAATTTCTGAAGAGTGGAATATGAACGTACGTATACAGCAATTTACATCACATTACAGGCATTTAGCAGACGCTCTTATCCATAGTGACTTACACAATGTTTAATTTACATAGCATTTTCATTGCATTCAGTTATACAGCTGGATATATACTGAAGTAAGCAACACAGGTTAAGTACCTTGCTCAAGGGTACAGCGGCAGTGTCCTACCCGGGAATCGAACCTGGGACCTTCAGGTTACAAAACCAGCTCCTTACCCATTATACTACACTGCCGCCCGCAAGTGGAGTAGAGAATATGTAGAAAATATGGTAATTTAACTCAATTAAATGTAGTAAAATGTAGTTCAGCAAGTCTTGTTCCATCAGGAGGTATCACAGTTGGTATCTACACTTGGTAGCTGGTTGCTGAAAACTAAGAAGACCTGTACACATTTGTTACAGCAAATAATCACAAATATGGACTGGAATTGAGGTTATATTTAATATTGGGGATGAGTTAGGATTTTAGGTTGCCAAATACCTGTGTCTAGCCTTGGCCTCCTTGTTTAACAGCAACTGTATTTCTGTCTTTTATCTCCACAGGGTCAGGTTATAGCCTTCAGAGACTATCCGAATGCCTCGGAATCAGACAACAACACGGTGGTGCGCTTATCTAGAGGGATAATTACCCTCGTTTATGGCATGAGCCTCAACTACTCTGTCCTTTATGAAGACACGAATACAAAATCAGCGGTGAGTTTATCCTTCCAATCACACTGCATTTACTTCTATATCTTATCAATATGCACATCCAATCACATCCTGTTCTGCAATATTACCCTGGTCTCCTCCCATAATCACATTTTTATTCCAACATTACAACAAAAAACACTACCGTAACCCCTTGCACTACAACTGGGATTATCAAATCATGGTCCTCAATGGTTTTCTGGTTTGCTGTTCTGCTGGTTTTCTACCTTCCCTTGACCTGTAAGTCAGGTGTGAGGTCAGTTTGGCTAGTAGTGCTAATTGTTCAGTTAATTACCTTGGCGAAGAGAAAACCAGGGCTGGGTTTGAATTCAATTCCCAGATTTGATTGTCCCTGGACTACAATATTAAATCACTCAGCTAAAAGAATAGAAGGAAGTTGAAACATAGTTTGGGAGACAATAAGGCAGGTGTCTTTCTTGGAATGTAACTGACGTAAAATCTGAATATAAATTCACAAGAATGCAAACTCTGTGAAGTGGTTATACATTATAAGATGAAACATCTCTGAACACCCCTTGGTCTGGGGCTGTTTTTCATGGTTTGGGCTAGGCCCCTTAGTTCCAGTGAAGGCAAACCGTAATGCCACAGCGTACAATGACATTATAGATGATTCTGGGCTTCCACAACAGTTTTGGGTAGGCCATTTCCTGTTGCAGCAGGACAATGCCCCTGGGCACACAGCAAGGTCCATGTTGAGAACGATGTGGAAGAATTTGACTGGCCTGCACAGAGCCCTGACCTCTACCCTATCAAACACCTTTGGGATCAATTGGAAAGCCAGCTATGAGTCTGGCCTAATTGCCCAATCTGTGCCCGACCTCACTAATGCTCTTCTGGCTGAATAGAACCAAATCCCTGCAGCAATGCTCCAACATCTAGTATAAAGCCTTCCCAGATGAGTGGAGGTTGTTATAGCAGCAAAAGGTGGACTAACTCCATATTAATGCCCATAATTTTGGATGAGATATTGGATGTCAGGTGTCCATATACTTCCGGCCATGTAGTGTGTCACATTTTAAAATGGAGAATGCTTGAGGTATGACTAAACAGACACTGCTGTCTCATACTGATACATATTCACCAAAAGTGGTTTCAGTGAATATCTATCAGTATAATAGGATAGTCCAACAGAGTGAGGTGTTTAAATCACCTTTACGGTGTAAGTTATGTATTCTTTACATACACACAGGAATAATTATTTCTATATTTATTTCAGGAGGAGAGTATGGTGTTTTCTGGTGAAAGTAAGTAGAATCATGTTACTGGGTGAAGATGATTTGTGTTGGGAGGGGTGGGGGGTGCTAGCATATGTCAGAGAAACGAACATTGCCAAGCTGAACCAATGACATCTTTTCTAGTGTGTCGTCGTGGAGACGTCCCTGGCCGCTGGATAATTCCCGGTGAGTTCATTTCTCTTTTCTCTGTTTCCTTTTTTGGAAAAGATGCGTCTCCATAGGTTTTTTATGGTATCCAGTTTGCATTCCTACACATTCTGCATTTACACAGTTGACTGTGTACTGGAACCGTTCAATGCTATATTAGCTTTTGCTTGACCGATGAGGGAGGGACCTTTTCCTTTTTTGTCTAAAATAGACCTTGAACCAAGTCATTTTTTGTTGTTCTGTTATGCTCCTCAGCAATGAACAGACATTTACTTACAACACTTGGCAAGTGCACAGTGCAGAAAAATAGTCAAGCCAGAAGAACAAGCTGCAGAAAACAGCATCTCAGAGCAATAAGCTCACAAAAAATGCAAGTCTAATGGGAATTTGATGAAAAACAGTCTTTAAAAGTACAGCTGCTGTTTTGCTGCTCATCGATCATTTCCCCACAATACAAAGTACTGCTGTATACCTTATGTTGAATTCTGGGAAAATGAGTCTCAAAAGTCCTGTGCATATTTGAGCTATGCTCTTTGCTGGGAATGACTACTGCACAGTAAAGCACTGCATCACCTATAGCTATATCTGACGCTGCACTCGTCACAAAAAGAGCAGGAGCTTCCCACTCTACTGTGTTTTGCCCCCAAATTCCCAGCTGGGCTCTTGCTGTCTGGTAATCTAATAATTTGCCACTTTAATTGGCCGCATAAATCCCTTCCTCTCTACTCTGCTGATGTGCAGTGAACATTCTGGCACAAAATGGCTGCCATGCATCATTCAGATAGGAGTTACACATCTGTGGTGGATGGGATGGTTTCCCCTCTCTTGCTGTGAGGCTGCGTTAATTGCGATCCATTTTCACTGTTGCTTGTATTGCAGTTTCTGTGCTCATCCCCCTTGCCGGTATTGCTGCTGCCATTGGAGTAGGAGTCTACTGCTGGTGGAGGAGGAGGAAGAGGAACCGGTGCGTGTGTTTTAATCATTCATTTTACACTGCATGTGCTGTAGATGTATGCTGGACACCTTGTGGCAGGGACGCCTAACCCTTTTCCTGGCGATCCAGCCTGTAGGTTTTCATTCCAATCATTGCATACCTGATTCTACTAATTAGCAGCTCAAGGAGATATACAGCTGTTGAACGGGCTGTGGACCAGAACCCTCAGGAGGACCATGATCAGGAGCAGAACCCTCAGGAGGACCAGGATCAGGAGCAGAACCCTCAGGAGGACCAACACATGGTCTAGGTGGCCCAATCACCTGTGCCGCCTGGTGAGTGGTCCTCTTACTCACATGACTGGAAGTTTCCAGAAGGACTGGTTGCTTCAGACTCCTGCCTCCCCAAGACCCTGTCTATTCATTGTTCTGTCACTCCATCTGTGTCTGCAAACTTTGGTACCTTCGGTTACCATAGTTTCCACTTAAAAATGCATCTTCTTCATTTTCTGTCAGCTACAGTATGTGCAAATGATCTCAGCCCAAGTTTTGTCATCCCCTCAGGCTACTGACTCTATTAGCAACATCCCATCTTACTACTAGCTGAATGGGAACAACTTTATCTTGCTATTAGCTGAATGGCAACAACCTTTCTTGCTATTGGCTGAATGGCAACAATCTCTCTTGCTACTGGCTGAACTGCAGCATCCCCTTTCTCTAATGGCGGTGACATGCCTGGCCATGTTCTGTATTCCCCCTTCAGTTCTGCAGTGTTCCTGTTTATACCAACAAAACAGCTGCAGGGCCCATTTTAATTCAGTTGAAGATGCTTTATTGGCAAGAAATCCTCTGAGTCAATGTTGCTATGGTGTAATTTTACCCTTGTCCCCCTCCCCCTCACCTTGTATTTCTCTGTCACTGTCTTCCCTGCAGGGTGGGAGAAGGTTCAGGCGAGGAGGAGGCGTGGAGCCTTTGTCAAAAAATGTAACTTTCAAAATTTTAAATAAATATTTAATAAATAAATACAATAATTATATAATTATTGTATTTATTTATTAAATATATATATATATATATATATATATATATATATATATATAGTTTTATAAAAAATACCCTGTTTTTCAATACAGAATGAATGCAGTGGGAATGTGACTTCTGATATGATCATATTTAGATTTTTTAAAAATATATTTATAAATGTACAAATAATATATTCAGAAATATAAATTTTAAATAAATATTTTATAAATAAATACAATAATTATATAATTATTGTATTTATTAATTAAATATATATATATATATATATATATATATATATATTGTTTTATAAAAAAATACCCTGTGTTTCAATACAGAATGAATGCAGTGGGAATGTGACTTTTGATATGATCATATTTAGATTTTTAAAAAATATATTTATAAATGTACAAATAATATATTCATAAATATAAATTTTAAATAAATATTTCATAAATAAATACAATAATTATATAATTATTGTATTTATTTATTATATACATTATATACACATACATTATTATATACTGCATTCACAGTACCCACGCACCTGCATGCTAGCAAGTAGAAAATCACTCCTGTCCATCACTATTTTCACTAGTGTCTTGCTAATGAACACGTGGTTTCTTGCAACATAGTGCTTTTAAAAATAAGTTAGCAATCTCTGTTTCTGTGCAAGAGGCAGACTTTGCTTTTAATACCCTGCTTTTTACTTTATTGTACCAATTGCTTAGATATGAGTTATTAGCTAGTGCGTGCAATAAAATGTATTGTTTCAGAAATCTGATTTAGTCTTTTCTCTTTTTCATTCAACGTGCATATTTGCACATTGTATTATAGGGTATTACATTACATTACAGACATTACAGACAAGTGCTCTTGTCCAGTGTGAGCTTCAATGTAGGAGAAGGTAAGTGCATTCACACCATATTACTGTGAATAAGACTGCCAGGCCTGACAAACCACATTCCCAGACGCGGATCACTGAAGCACTAATGCAGAACCACCATGCTAAAGCAAGTACCAAAACAGACGTCCTGAAAGCTTACTATTTACACCCAAAACAAGCCCTAAAACGAAGATCTTAAGACCATAAAATACCACAACCTGAATGAACACACAAGGCATGAGGGTAGGGATGATGGTGCACCCATGCAGTCTGATGCAGCGGGACTTCAGGGTTAGGGTTAGAGTTAGAGTTAGAGTTAGAGTTAGGGTTGGGTTAGGGTTAGGGTTAGAGTTAGAGTTAGGGTTAGAGTTAGGGTTGGGTTAGGGTTAGAGTTAGGGTTGGGTCAGGGTTAGGGTTATGGTTAGAGTTAGGGTTGGGTCAGGGTTAGGGTTATGGTTAGAGTTAGGGTCGGGTTAGGGTTAAAATTAGGGTTGCGTTAGGGTTAGGGTTAGAGTTAGAGTTAGGGTTGGGTTAGGGTTAGGGTTAAAATTAGGGTAGGGTTAGGGTTAGGGTTAGGAAAACAGTAAGTCTGAGGGTTGAGGCAAGTTTTTGTTAGTGTTCAGCAGCTTGAAGAAAGGTTAGAACATGGGTTTGTTTTTGATTTTGGATGATACTAAAATATTCTCTAGTAGTACTAGTAGTATAGGTACCTATAACCATAGAACAATGTATTATTTATCCATATTATTTCAGGGAAAACATAAAAAAAGACCTCAAACATTATTTTGCATTTGTACTATTGAATTCATGACGTTGATTTAGTTTTTCATTAATGTTTTCAAAAATACCTATAGCTTCATTTAGGTTATAGGGCTCAAATTATGGTTCTGCTAGGGTTAGGGTTAAGATTGATCAGCCCAACAGTACTGCACAGTAAGCTCTATAAAGGGATTTTCCCAAGTCTCACATTCCACAATCAACAAAGGGAATCAGCTGCAAGTACCAATACTACAGTGGGGCACTGCCTTGTAATTTGAGAGAGGTATTTAATGTTATTGCAGTAAACATCCAGCTTTACAAGTGGATAGTGTGTATTTTATTATTATTATTTATTTTATTTATTTTATTTATTTTATTTATTTTATTTATTTTATTTATTTTATTTATTTTTTAATTTAATTTAATTCTATTTTTATTTATTTGCATTTTTATTTGTGTACAGCACTTTGATCAATGCCAGTTGTTTTTAAATGTGCTTTACAAATAAAATTTACTTACTTACTTACTTACTAAAGATGTAAGATCTGTAAACCAGTCTGTATAAGAGCAACTAATAGCAACTTAATAACAGCAATAAATAAATGGAGAAAAGTTAATCTGCTATTGAACCTTAGGCAATGAGAAAAGTGTCCTCATGAGCTGGACATCAAAAACTACAGTAACAACTACAATGGAAAAATTGGGGGGGGGGGGGGGGGGGGGGGGGATGGGGAACTTTAGGCAGAATGATTTAATTTAATACAGGATGGTTTAGGAATGCTTTTGAGTGTAATATCCTTGGCTATAAAATTTGACAGGTGCTCTTCAGAATGGGCTGGACACCAATCTTATGATGATTTAATTCATAGAGGCTGTTTTTTTAATTTAATTTTTTTTATTTCAGGAGGCTGTAATGCATGTGGGATGTGGGGGTACAGTTGAACACTACCAAGAGTTAGGTGTGGAATCTCCCCCATTCCCCGCCGGGCCAACAATATTCACACATGTGCACATGAGATCATACACAGTCAGGCTGCCTTGAGGTTTCGAAACTCCACTGATCTACTGCCAGATACTACAGATTTACTTGGAAAATGAAAATGACACAGATTACATCATCGTGCGATCTTGAAGTCGAAGCAGACTGCAGTCATGTTTTTCCGCTAGGCTAATCTCAGTTCATAGCTGCACTCGTGGAATGAATGAAAAATGACTGACAAGGGGCTGTTTCTTTTAATGACCTTTCTTTTTCTGCGAAACTCCGGTATGTCAACTTCCCCTAATCTACACACCCATACAATGTTTTCGTCTCAGACTGAGACAGGTCAAATGTTGTGAAATGCCTATGTGTGCTTGTGTAGTGTTTTATACATACAGACACAAACAAAGATGGCTGGAGAATCGATAGTTGTTATTGTGTTTGTGTCCTCTGACTTCCGTATCTTCTTTTTTGAAATGAGTCTTTTGTGCTTCATTTCTTCTGTTGTGTGAAAATGCTAGAGAGGAGGAATGTCTGTATATTTTTGGGATTTCATTATGCTCGTGCACTTCCTGAATTGGGAAATACTTTAGTATAGTTCTCAAAATGGCTTTTTCTCATGTCCGAAAATTCAAGGTTCATTTATTTCGTGTTGTTTCTTTTATTGTGTTGCCTGTTCCTGCAGAACAAGTCTGGGTCTGGGCTTTTATGCAATGGAGTGAAATTTGTTATTTTTGCTACGTATTTAAAGCATTTGGATTTGAGTTCAAAAGATTAACACGAGACAAATTACCGAGTCAGCTTTTATTTCATGGCATTTACAAGTGTACATATTTTACCGAAACAGCTGTTTAAAACCTGACTGTCTGTGCTTTTGTCTCATTTATGTTTTGATCTCAAGTCCAAAGGCCTTCAGTATATAAAACAAATAGCAGATTTCACGCTTCCATTCACACACTTTTGTAGGGCACAGTGTGTATCTCCAGGCCGACTGTGTTTTCTTTTCAGCATGTACATGTTCGGAGCTCGAAATACCCACTTCCTGTGCGGACATAAAGACTCCGGGTGGATTTAATTACTCCTACGAGATTCCTGAAGAACTGCAGAGTGAGGAGTACAATTCGGTGAGTTTTGGAGACTTGCTCTTCTTTGCCACAATTATTATTATTTTTTTTTTTTATTTATACAGGGAAGACCCTCTGAGACTGACAGGGGTGCCCTGTGATACAATGACGACAGGTTTCTTGAATAAATAAATACCTAAATGAAGCATCTCCTGTAGCATAGCCGGTCAGAAAGGCGGATAGCTGTTTTAATGTACAGCCACCTCTCGGGTGTTCCTTCCCCTCACACCCACATCCTCTGACTGGCTGCAAGTTGTGACATGATCTGAAAAAATGTGCAGTGAGCAGTGTTTCACTATTACGTCAAGGCAATTGGCTAGGGGGGCGGACCTGGAAACAAAAACTACAATTCATTAATTTCCCTTTTGTTTAATCGCCCTTCCTAGTGGTAGAGGTAATTATAATAAAAAGGGTTTGACACCCGCCACCTGTCACTCTTACCACTCACTTTTTCCTGCAGTCATGTGTGGTTATTTTTGTGGTGGGGAAATCCCGCACACCTCTAGGGGCTTCCTGTATCTTCCTTGTACCAGAAAAGATTTCTCTGTTGTACCCCTTAGCTTTGCCCCAGAATGGGTGGGCTAATAACTGCTAGAGTGTGTGCACTTTCTCTGGCACAGGTAATAACTGCTAGAGTGTGTGCTGTTTCTCAGACACAGGTAATAACTCTAGAGTGTGTGCTGTTTCTCAGACACAGGTAATAACTCTAGAGTGTGTGCTGTTTCTCTTGCACAGGTAATACCTGCTAGAGTGTGTGCTGTTTCTCTCTCAGACTGTGGCCCTGGCACACAGAGAGACGGGAACTGACCCACAATGGTCCTCTGAGGTGAAGGAATTTTCCCATAAATTCCCATTTTCCCAAAATAAATGGATATAAATGTGTTTTAAGAAGTTTATGATTAAAAATGTGTTTTAATTTAAAAATAACAAATTACATAAGACTATATTCTAAGATTCAAAAAGTATGGTAAATGTAAAATTTCAAACAAATGCATCTTTTGATTCAGATGGACAGGAAATATGTTTTATGTAAATACTTCAGTATAATAAATGAAACGTGTTTGACAGAATTTATGAGGAAAAATTAGATTTAATTAACTAATTAAAAAGAACACAAAAACATTCATAACAAAAAACATGTTTCTATGGAAGATAAGCCAAATATATATTATATTATTTTGTAAAAAAAATAAATAAATAAAAAATAAAAGAAAAACGCTAAAATTATGAGTGTCATTTTCCATTTCAATGGATCTGTAACCATATTTAACAATCACATTGAAATAAATGAATGAACATGAATTTAAAGACATTTTATGCTGAAAAATTTTTCCAGTGCAAAATCCATAAGTCTGTCTTGTCCAAAAAGGGTAAAAATGCAAAAACATTTTCATTTTTTCATTCAGCTGGATGGGAAATCATATTTATTCAATAAACACGATGATATAATTGTAAAACATTATGCTTTAAAAATGTATATTAAGAAATACATTTTCATGGAAAAGCAGAAAAATACAAAATATTATAATCTTTTCTCCAAAAAATTTTAAAACAAAACTAATTATTCATATTTTAATTCAGATAGATGACAGTTTATTTAACGACCACTGTGATATAAATGAATAAAAATAAAGATGAAGATATTCTATGTGAAAACATGCTTCCTTGGAAAATCAGCAAAATACAAATGAATTTTTCTGTCAAAAAATTACAAAATGGAAATAGTTTAACCGTCATTTTTTCATTCAGGTGGATGGGACATCACATTTATTTAACAACCACAATGAAATAAATAAAATTTGAATATATTAATAAAAATGGGTTTGTAAAACATTTAAAATGATAAATGTGTTTCGGTGGAAAATCAAAATACATCACAATCAAATTTATTACATTTGTAAAAAGAAAGTTAAAAAAATAAAAATGCTAAATTTCTTTCTAAAGTGCACTGAATGGGCAAGACATAATGTTCTTTCAATAACCATGGTGAAGTAAATTAATTAAATGTATTAGAAGACATTTGCTAACATATATCACAGAAACGAACATTGCCAAGCTGAACCAATGATATCTTTTCTAGAGCGTGGAGAGGTCCTTGACCACTGGATAATTCTCGGTGAGTTCATTTCTCTTTTCTCTGTTGCCTTTTTGGAAAAGATGCATCTCCATAGGTTTTTTTTTGGTATCCAGTTTGCATTCCTACACATTCTGCATTTACACAGTTGACCGTGTACTGGAACCGTTCAATGCTATATTAGCTTTTGCTTGACTGATGAGGGAGGGACCTTTTCCTTTTTTGTCTAAAATAGACCTTGAACCAAGTCATTTTTTGTTGTTCTGTTATGCTCCTCAGCAATGAACAGACATTTACTTAGAACACTTGGCAAGTACACAGTGCAGAAAAATAGTCAACAAGCTGCAGAAAACAACATCTCAGAGCAATAAGCTCACAAAAAATGCAAGTCTAATGGGAATTTAATGAAAAACAGTCTTTAAAAGTACAGCTGCTGTTTTGCTGCTCATCGGTCATTTCCCCGCAATACAAAGTACTACTGTATACCTCATGTTGAATTCTGGGAAAATGAGTCGCAAAAGTCCTGTGCATATTTGAGCTATGCTCTTTGCTGGGAATGACTACTGCACAGTAAAGCACTGCATCACCTATAGCTATTTCTGGCGCTGCACTCCTCACAAAAAGAGCAGGAGCTTCCCACTCTACTGTGTTTCGCCCCCAAATTCCCAGCTGGGCTTGTTCTGTCCGGTAATCTAATAATTTGCCACTTTAATTGGCTGCATAAATCCCTCCCTTCCTCTCTACTCTGCTGATGTGCAGTGAACATTCTGACACAAAATGGCTACCATGCAGGCTTCCCCTCTCTTGCTGTGAGGCTATGTTAATTGCGATCTAGTTTCACTGTTGCCTGTATTGCAGTTTCTGTGCTCATCATCCTTGCTGGTATTGCTGCTGCCATTGGAGTCCACTGCTGGTGGAGGAGGAGGAAGAGGAACCGGTGCATGTGTGTTTGAATCATTCATTTTACACTGCATGTGCTGTAGATGTATGCTGGACACCTTGTGGGAGGGATGCCTAACCCTTTTCCTGGCGATCCAGCCTGTAGGTTGACTGGAAGTCACATGACTGGAAGTTTCCGGAAGGACTGGTTGCTTCAGACTCCTGCCTCCCCAAGACCCTGTCTATTCATCGTTCTGTCACTGGTTACCTTCGGTTACCTTCGGTTACCATATTTTCCACTTAAAAATGCATCTTCTTCATTTTCTGTCAGCTACAGTATGTGCAAATCATCTCAGCCAAAGTTGTGTCATCCCCTCAGGCTACTGACTCTATTAGCAATATCCCATCTTACTACTAGCTGAATGGCAGCAGCTTATCTTGCTATTGGCTGAATGGCAACAATTTCTCTTGCTATTAGCTGAATGGCAACAACCTCTCTTGCTATTGGCTGAATGGCAACAACCTCTCTTGCTACTGGCTGAACTGCAGCATCCCCTTTTTCTAATGGCAGTGACATGTCTGGCCATTTTCTGTATTACCCCTTCAGTTCTGCGATGTTGCCGTTTATACCACCAAAACAGCTGCAGGGCCCATTTTAATTCAGTTGAAGATGCTTTATTGGCAAGAAATCCTCTGAGTCAATGTTGCTATGGTGTAATTTTACCCTTGTCCCCCTCCCCCTCACCTTGTATTTCTCTGTCACTGTCTTCCCTGCAGGGTGGGAGAAGGTTCAGGCGAAGAGGAGGCGTGGAGCCTTTGGAAAAAAATATTACTTTTTAAAATGTAATATGTATTACTAAATATTTTCATATTTGGATTTTTAAAAATATATTTAGAAATGTACAAATAATATATATATAAATATATTTTTTAAATAAATATTTAATAAATACATATTTTAAATAAATATTTAATAAATAAATACAATAATTATATAATTTTGTATTTATTTATTAAATATATATATATATATATATATATATATATAGTATTATAGAAAAATACCCTGTGTTTCAATACAGAATGAATGCAGTGGGAATGTGACTTCTGATATGATCATATTTAGATTTTTTAAAAATATATTTATAAATGTACAAATAATATATTCATAAATATAAATTTTAAATAAATATTTAATAAATAAATACAATTATTATATAATTTTGTATTTATTTATTATATATATATATATATATATATATATATAGTATTATTAAAAAAATACCCTGTGTTTCAATACAGAATGAATGCAGTGGGAATGTGACTTCTGATATGATCATTTCATTGCAGAACTCACTACTAAACCAGGAACATATTCTCATAAGCTCTGCATTTATAGTACCCACGCACCTGCATGCTAGCAAGTAGAAAATCACTCCTGTCCAACACTATTTTCACTAGTGTCTGATTAATATAACATGTGGCTTTTTGCAACATAGTGCTTTAAAAAATAAGTTAGCAATCTCTGTTTCTGTGCAAGAGGCAGACTTTGCTTTTAATACTCTGCTTTTTACTTTATTGTACCAATTGCTTAGATATGTGTTATTAGCTTGTGTGTGCAATAAAATGTATTGTTTCAGAAATCTGATTTAGTCTTTTCTCTTTATCATTCAACGTGCATATTTGCACATTGTATTATGGGGTATTATGTTATATTACAGACATTACAGACAAGTGCTCTTGTCCAGTGTGAGCTTCAATGTAGGAGAAGGTAAGTGCATTCACACCATATTACTGTGAATAAGACTCCCAGGCCTAACGAACAACATTCCCAGACGCGGATCACTGAAGCACTAATGCAGAGCCACCATGCTAAAGCAAGTACCAAAACAGACGTCCTGAAAGCTTACTATTTACACCCAAAACAAGCCCTAAAAAGAAGATCTTAAGACCATAAAATACCACAACCTGAATGAATACACAAGGCATGAGGGTAGGGATGATGGTGCACCCATGCAGTCTGATGCAGCGGACTTCAGTTTGCATCTGGCAAATAATGCGTTAGAGTTAGGTTTGGGTTAGGGTTAGGGTTAGAGTTAGGGTTGGGTTAGGGTTAGGGTTATGGTTAGAGTTAGGGTTGGTTTAGGGTTACGGTTAAAATTAGGGTAGGGTAGGGTTATGGTTAGAGTTAGGGTTGGGTTAGGGTTAGGGTTATGGTTAGAGTTAGGGTTGGTTTAGGGTTAGGGTTAAAATTAGGGTAGGGTAGGGTTATGGTTAGAGTTAGGGTTGGTTTAGGGTTAGGGTTAAAATTAGGGTAGGGTTAGGGTTAGAGTTAGGGTCGGGTTAAGGTTACAATTATGGTTGGGTTAGGGTTAGAGTTATGGCAGGGTTAGGGTTAGGGTTAGAGTTAGGGTTGAGTTAGGGTTAAAATTAGGGTAGGGTTAGGGTTAGGGTTAGAAAAACAGTAAGTCTGAGGGTTGAGGCAAATTTATGTTAGTGTTCAGCAGCTTGAAGAAAGGTTAGAACATGGGTTTGTTTTTGATTTTGGATGATGCTAAAATATTCTCTAGTAGTATGGGTACCTATGACCATAGAACAATGTATTATATATTCATATTTTTTCAGGGAAAACATTTTTAAAAAAGACCTCAAACATTATTTTGCATTTGTACTATTGAATTCATGATCTTGATTTAGTTTTTCATTAATGTTTTCAAAAATACCTATAGCTTCATTTAGGTTATAGGGCTCAAATTATGGTTCTGCTAGGGTTAGGGTTAAGATTAGAATTGATCAGCCCAACAGTACTGCACAATAAGCTCTATAAAGGGATTTTCCCAAGTCTCACATTCCACAATCAGCAAAGGGAATCAGCTGCAGGTACCAATACTACAGTGGGGCACTGCCTTGTAATTTGAGAGAGGTATTTAATGTGATTGCAGTAAACATCCAGCTTTACAAGTGGATAGTGTGTATTATTATTATTATTTATTTATTATTATTATTTTTTAATTTAATTTAATTTTATTCTATTTTTATTTATTTGCATTTTTATTTGTGTACAGCACTTTGATCAGCAACAGTTGTTTTTAAATGTGATTTACAAATAAAATTTACTTACTTCCTTACTTACTTACTAAAGATGTAAGATCTGTAAACCAGTCTGTATAAGAGCAACTAATAGCAATTGAATAACAGCAATAAATAAATGGAGAAAAGTTAATCTGCTATTGAACCTTAGGCAATGAGAAAACGGTCCTCATGAGCTGGACATCAAAAACTACAGTAACAACTACAATGGAAAAAAAAATCTCTTCATCGATCACTTATCTATGGTAAAAATGACAGACATGGAAAATGAAAATGGCGCAGATTACATCATCGTGCGATCTGGAAGCGGAAGCAGACTGCAATCATGTGTTTCCTCTAGGCTAATGGGCTATCTCAGTTCTACAGCAGCACTCACTGTGGAATGAAGAGAACATGGCCAACGAGAGGCTGTCCCTTTTAATGGTCTTTATTCTTGTGCATGGTACGTCAACTTTGCCTAATCTACACACCCGTACAATTTTTTAATCTCAGACTGAGACAGGTCGAATGCTGTGAAATACCTATGCATGCTTGTGTGGTGTTTTATACATAAACACAAACAAAGGTGGGTAAAAAATGACGGAGTATCGGTAGTTGTTATTGCGATTGTGTACTCTCGACTTGTGCATCCTCTTTTTCGAAATGAGTCATTTATTCCTTCTACTGTGTGAAAATGCAAGAGAGGAGGAACGTCTGTTTAATTTTGGGCTTTCATTGTGCACGTGCTGACTTCCTGAATTGGGAACTAACTTTGTTCTCAAAATGGCTACTCCAAAGATTCTTTCATTCAAGATTCACTTATTTCATGTCAACAAAGTTGTTTCTTTTATTGTGTTGCCTGTTCCTGCAGAACAAGTTTGTGTCTGGGCTTTTATGCAATGGAGTGAAATTTGTAATTTTTGCTACGTATTTAAAGCATTTGGATTTGAGTTCAAAAGATTAACACGAGACAAATTACCAAGTCAGCTTTTATTTCATGGCATTTACAAGTGTACATATTTTACCGAAACAGCTGTTTAAAACCTGACTGTCTGTGCTTTTGTCTCATTTATGTTTTGATCTCAAGTCCAAAGGCCTTCTGTATATAAAACAAATATCAAATTTCACGCTGCCGTTCCCACACTTTTGTAGGGCACAGTGTGTATCTCCAGGCCGACTGTGTTTTCTTTTCAGCATGTACATGTTCGGAGCTCGAAATACCCACTTCCTGTGCGGACATAAAGACTCCGGGTGGATTTAATTACTCCTACAAGATTCCTGAAGAACTGCAGAGTGAGGAGTGGAATTCGGTGAGTTTTAGAGACTTGCTCTTCTTTGCCACAATTATTATTATTATTTTTTTTATTTATACAGGGAAGACCCTCTGAGACTGACAGGGGTGCCCTGTGATACAATGACGACAGGTTTCTTGAATAAATAAATACCTAAATGAAGCATCTCCTGTAGCATAGCCGGTCAGAAAGGCGGATAGCTGTTTTAATGTACAGCCACCTCTCGGGTGGTCCTTCCCCTCACACCCACGTCCTCTGACTGGCTGCAAGTTGAGACATGATCTGAAAAAATGTGCAGTGGGCAGTGTTTCACTATTACGTCAAGGCAATTGGCTAGGGGGGCGGACCTGGAAACAAAAACTACAATTCATTAATTTCCCTTTTGTTTAATCGCCCTTCCTAGTGGTAGAGGTAATTATAAAAAAAAGGGTTTGACACTCGCCACCCGTCACTCTTACCACCCACTTTTTCCTGCAGTCATGTGTGGTTATTTTTGCGGTGGGGAAATCCCGCACACCTCTAGGGGCTTCCTGTATCTTCCTTGTACCAGAAAAGATTTCTCTGTTGTACCCCTTAGCTTTGCCCCAGAATGGGTGGGCTAATAACTGCTAGAGTGTGTGCTGTTTCTCTGGCACAGGTAATAACTCTAGAGTGTGTGCTGTTTCTCTGACACAGGTAATAACTGCTAGAGTGTGTGCTGTTTCTCAGACACAGGTAATAACTCTAGAGTGTGTGCTGTTTCTCTGACACAGGTAATAACTCTAGAGTGTATGCTGTTTCTCAGACACAGGTAATAACTCTAGAGTGTGTGCTGTTTCTCTGACACAGGTAATAACTGCTAGAGCGTGTGCTGTTTCTCAGACACAGGTAATAACTGCTAGAGTGTGTGCTGTTTCTCAGACACAGGTAATAACTGCTAGAGCGTGTGCTGTTTCTCAGACACAGGTAATAACTCTAGAGCGTGTGCTGTTTCTCAGACACAGGTAATAACTGCTAGAGTGTGTGCTGTTTCTCAGACACAGGTAATAACTGCTAGAGTGTGTGCTGTTTCTCAGACACAGGTAATAACTCTAGAGTGTGTGCTGTTTCTCAGACACAGGTAATAACTGCTAGAGTGTGTGCTGTTTCTCTGACACAGGTAATAACTCTAGAGTGTGTGCTGTTTCTCTGGCACAGGTAATAACTCTAGAGTGTGTGCTGTTTCTCAGACACAGGTAATAACTCTAGAGTGTGTGCTGTTTCTCAGACACAGGTAATAACTCTAGAGTGTGTGCTGTTTCTCAGACACAGGTAATAACTCTAGAGTGTGTGCTGTTTCTCTCTCAGACTGCGGTCCTGGCACACAGAGAGACGGGAACTGACCCACAATGGTCCTCTGAGGTGAAGGAATTTTCCCATGCCTGGATCGTCCTCTGCAAGTGCATGAATGTATCCTACCGGTCCTTCGACGTCTTACACAAGGCAGGTCCTGTTATTCAAACACACACGCATGTGCACATTCACATTCACTTTCACATTCATACACGCACACTGTACACACACACACACACACACACACACACATACCCAACATGCACACTCACCGCCACACAGTTTTGTGTTCTCTTTAAAATGTCTTCCACAAAATTCATAATCTTTTCAGAAGTAAATATCTAATTATGCATTAATCTTTTAGGAGCAGTGGATCCACTTCATTGTCAAAGGTACCAATTTCACATTTGTCATCTTCTCATCGCAGTGTCAGCTGCATGTGTTTTAATAAACAAGCCAAAGATTAATGCATTCTGAATCAATTTTATGGAAATCTAAAATACTTTGAATTTGTTTTGACCTTGTAGATAATGCTGCGAACATGACTGACGAATGTTCTGCCAGTCTAACTGCCGGTGAGTGCTCCAACAACCCCAATCGACATCAAGTAGATCCGGCCGTAGGTGTAGGTCTGGGGTAGGCAGAGAGACATGTCACCCACAATATTTTCCGATGAATTCACAGCATGACTAACTAGTATGCTTATGAGACTATACGTTGGACTATATGTCCAGCATCGTGTCTCGCCCACAGCTGAAGTGAAACCTATGCGTGTGGATCTAGCTCATCGGGAGAGGACAACCCTGAAATGCAATGCTTCTCTCTCTCTCCAGATAAGCTCTACATGAATTAGGTTTGACGTATTGTTAACTGAGTGGTGATGTAGATTTTCACTTTGATGTTGGATTATCTTTTTGGAAAATGTTTATGGCTGGTTGTGTTACCCAGTGGGTTAAAGTATTTGGGTTAATGCTAGGAGTATGATTTAGGTTTGGTCTAGTGCTAATAAATATTTAGTATTTACGTTAAAACTGTTTTCACACATTTAAATGAAAAAAAAAATGCATTTAAGATAACTACTAACTCTCAAAAAAAAATCTTAGTCTTCTATTAATATGGCTAGGATTAGGCTTAGGGTTTGGAATCTGATACTGTTAAGGCTGACACAAAATTAGGGTTATGTTCAGTGCTAGGGCTAGTTGTTGTTTTTTGAAAACTGTTTTTGATGTATAAAAAGTAGAAAGGAAAAACATAAATCTTAAATTTGTGTTGGATTAGAAATTGTGTTTATTCAAAAATGGCAGTGATCTATGAAATCTACTTAATAAAAAAATAGCAAAATAGATAAAACTATACTCGTGTCCAAAATGTGACAAAAAAAATAGTCCTAAATATATGATGAAAAATGTGATTCAATAGAAAAATAGCTAAATATGTAAGATTATATATAGTCTTATAGTTTTTTTTATTCGGATCGACAGGAAATCTTATTTACGTAAAAACCAAAATAAATGCATATGAATGTGTTTTTAAGAAGTTTATGATTAAAAATGTGTTTTAGTTAAAAAATAGCAAATTTTACATAAGACTATTGTCTAACATTCAAAAAGTACAAAATTAAAAATATCAAAAAATGCATTTTTTTTATTCAGATGGACAGGAAATATTTTTTATGTAATACCTCGGTTAATAAATTAAATGGGTTCATATGTATATTGCCCTTTATCCACATTCTCCACTCCATTTTTCCTCATAAAAACACATGTTATTTTAACAGCTGTGGTTAAATTAACAAATTAAAAATAACACAAAAAAATTCATAACAAAAAACATGTTTCTATGGAAGACAATCCAAATACATATTATATTCTTTTTTTTTTTTTAAAAAGAAAATTTTCCATTTCAGTGGATCTGTCACAACATTTAACAACCACATTAAAATAAATAAATGAACATGAATTTGAAGACATTTTATGTTGAAAAAGCTTTCCAGTGCAAAATCCATAAGACTGTCTTGTCCAAAAATGGTAAAAATGCTAAAATATTATAATTTTTTCATTCAGTTGGATGGGAAATAATATTTATTCAACAACCATGATGATATAATTGTATGACGTTGTGCTTTAAAAATGTATATTAAAAAGTCAATTTTCATAGAAAAGCAGAAAAATACAAAATATTATAATCTTTTCTCCAAAAAAATTAAAAACAAAACTAAATATTAATATTTTAATTCAGATAGATGACAGTTTATTTAACGGCCACTGTGATATAAATGAATGAAAATATAGATATTCTTGGTGAAAACATGCTTCCTTGGAAAATCAGCAAAATACAAATTAATTTTTATGTTAAGAAATTACAAAATGGAAAAAAAATAACTGTCATTTTTTCATTCAGGTAGATGGGATATCACATATTTATCAACCACAATTAAATAAATAAAATAAAATATGAACACATTAGTGAAATAAATGAATAAAAATGAGTTTGAAAACATAATAAAACATGTGTTTCAGTGGAAAATACATCACAATAAAATTTATAACATTTTCAAAAAGTAAAAAAATAAAAATGCTAAATAAGTAGTTTTTGCACTGAATGGGTGAGAGACATAGTGTTGCTTCAATAACCATGGTGAAATAAATTAATTAAAATGTATTTTGAAGACAGATGAAAATATATTTCACTGGAAAATCAGCAAAATATATGATTTAATATATTGTTGCAGGGCTCAGCATTTTCTTCCCTATACTCATGGTGATTTTGGCTGGTATCGTTTGGATACTGTGGAAAAAGAAGTGGTGAGTATCGCATTTTAGTATCATCTCTTGTGACTTGTGGTTGACTTTTCTAATTCAAGTGAATAAAATAGAATCAGCATTGATGTGGTCCTTATCAAAACGCTGATAGGTGGATATAAACAGAAGAAACATGCTCAATTAATCCTGAGTGTTTGTACATCTTCACCACTGCATGGTATGTGAAGCTTGGTACCCTGCAAGGAGAACTTTCAATAATGACAGTGCAGGGAATGGCAGCCTATCCTATCTAATGAAGGAACAACAACATATTCATCTGCAGAGTGAATATAAAGCAGTTATGTACAAATTTTAACACTATATGCAAATGGGTAAAGACGGGTAATCACATGGCCCATAACTATGGGCGAGTCATTTCTGATGCACAGCGTTACAACAGCTTCAGGATGACAGTAAGTCCTCGCGCTTGATTTGTGGTTTCCACCCGGCTGTCCAGTGGCTTCCTGTTGAAGCAAATATGCCTGATATAATGCAAGTTATACATGAGTGCTATTCTTTTGACTACTACAGAGCAGGCATAAAATGACAGTCATTTCAAAAACTAAAATGGCGGCCCTATGCCTGGTAACGTGTAAATCTTGAAACTTCAAACGTAAGCACTATTTTGCAGCCACAGTTGAAAGTTTTATAATGGTGTCACACATTGTGTGGAATTGCCCTCACGCTGCTCTTTGGCCATGCACAAAGCAGGAGGCTGTTGTAGATTAACCTGGAACCCTGTGCAGAGCAGAAGGCTGTTATAGATTAACCTGGAACCCTGTGCAGAGCAGAAGGCTGTTATAGATTAACCTGGAACCCTGTGCAGAGCAGAAGGCTGTTATAGATTAACCTGGAACCCTGTGCAGAGCAGAAGGCTGTTATAGATTAACCTGGAACCCTGTGCAGAGCAGAAGGCTGTTATAGATTAACCTGGAACCCTGTGCAGAGCAGAAGGCTGTTATAGATTAACCTGGAACCCTGTGCAGAGCAGAAGGCTGTTGTAGATTAACCTGGAACCCTGTGCAGAGCAGAAGGCTGTTATAGATTAACCTGGAACCCTGTGCAGAGCAGGAGGCTGTTGTAGATTAACCTGGAACCCTGTGCAGAGCAGAAGGCTGTTGTAGATTAACCTGGAACCCTGTGCAGAGCAGAAGGCTGTTATAGATTAACCTGGAACCCTGTGCAGAGCAGAAGGCTGTTGTAGATTAACCTGGAACCCTGTGCAGAGCAGAAGGCTGTTATAGATTAACCTGGAACCTGTGCAGAGCAGAAGGCTGTTGTAGATTAACCTGGAACCTGTGCAAAGCAAGAGGCTGTTGCAGATTAACCTGAGACCCTGTGCTCACCCAACAGTACCTGTGGCCCTCCATGTGACAGACAGGAGTGCAATGCTGGTGCTGTTGTCAACTACACCCCGGGTGAGGTGGAGCGACAGCCCTTAGATTAGTTCTCTCCCATGCTGTGATTCACTTCCACTACTTACTGCCGCTCTTCACAATTCTCTGTGCCTGTAATCAGTTTTCTGGTCAGTAGCTGTAGTGGTGCATTTTGGGAAATGGAGTTCATATGACAGTTTGTTTGTGACAGGATAAATACCGTTATCAAATAGGTTATGAAGCCATCTGGAATCTTTGACATTACTTAAATGACAAAATTTCCAGCATATATTTAATTTGGCTGTACTAGTGTGCACTTAAAGGTAAGCTCAATATTAATTCTTCATCTCAATTTTATGAGATAATAGCATTGTTATACAATGCCTTGTTTAAAGGGGTAAACCAGCAATCCTTGGCGTAAATGTTTAAAGCATATTTCCTAAATCCGTACACTTGACAATATTCACACAGCTGGCATTGCGTAATGGCAAACTGAAGGAGGTTTTCGTTATGCGATTTTGTGCCTCCATGAAAATTTGACGCAAGAAACCCACACCGAGTCGACCTTTGTGACCATACTTGTGTGAGACATACCGTCTGCACACAAACAAGCAGAATGACACGATATGCAGTATTAATCAATGACTTGTAAGATGCTATTGCTATATAATATTTTACAGTTAATAATTACACTATAGCAACTACCTATACATAAATATAAATATTGCATTGTAAGATTATTATATAAGGAATTTACAAAATTATGAATATAAAAATAGATGAATAATTAAATAACTATAAACACATTATTAGTCAATATTACTCTGTATTTGTGATATTCAATAGGAAGCCAGAATGACCAGATTCATAGGAGCCAGCAAAGTTAAGATGGGGAAATATTACTATTGTTGAACTAAGACCCACAGTTTAGTTCATGGAGAGTAATTAATGTTTTTTCTGCAATTGACACTATATAAAGTGTTACCAATCCACTCTGAATGAGTTGATCTAACATTGAACATTTTACTGTGTGACACACCAAAATTGATTGGAATGTCCTTTTTTGGTCATTAAATATTATGGTATAGCTCATAATTAAATATCTCACAAAGGATAATAATAATAATAATAATAATAATAATAATAATAATAATGGTGATGATGATGATGAAAATAATAATAATAATAATAATAATAATACCCATCATTGCTATTATTAATGCTAGTCCCGGCAGGGCTGCAGTGTGATGGTTATTCAAAGTGCCATAGCAATGTGCATTTTACTGCGTATCAATGGTCAGGAGCAGTGTGATTGCCAGTGAGTCATTTTTACCTGTCGTTATGTGCATACTCCACCAATGCCAATTAAAAGGACTGCGCAATACTGAAAATAGAATGAAAATGGAAAAGTTTTAATAAGACGCTTGATGTGGGCAGCTTAATTCCTTGATTCCTAAAAATTAATTTATTTAAAATTATTTCTTCTACCGCAACAGTGCGTTAACACTTGTACCTTAACACTTGGCCAATAGCAGGTTTAGAGAATATGCTTATTTATTATCTTATTGGTAGCATTGAGAGCGCACTGCATCTGCGATCGACAGATTAGCTCAATCATGTAGGAAGTATGCAGAAATTGGGTTTGACACAGAAAGGCCTTTATTTTGCTCTACATGGAAAATCAGGAATAAAAGTCATGTTCTCATGAATAGCACATTGTAACTGACCCAACAAGTGAAGGACTGTAAGGAATAACCCCATGAAGGCTGGAGTTATCAGGGGTCCTTGGTGACTCACTCAACAAACAAGCCATACAGCTTTGCTGTGGAGAACAGTTCTTCATTGTCTCAATTTGTGACAGCACATGATGGCTCAACACAATAATAATAATAATAATAATAATAATAATAATAATAATAATAATAATAATAATAATAGTTGTAGTTTTTGTTGTTGTTATATTATTGTCATAAGAACACCAAATCCACCAGCACCACCACCAATGATGACAACAACAACAACAACAACAACAAGAGTAATAATAATAGTAGTGGTGGTGCTGGTGGTTTTGGTGGTCTTACGACAATAATATAACAATGATAAAAACATCAACTATTATTGTTATAATAATAGTAATAATAATAATAATAGCTGTGTTGAGTGGGAAAAAAAGAAACTCAAAGTTAATCATT
This sequence comes from Anguilla anguilla, assembly GCF_013347855.1. Taxonomy (NCBI): domain Eukaryota; kingdom Metazoa; phylum Chordata; class Actinopteri; order Anguilliformes; family Anguillidae; genus Anguilla; species Anguilla anguilla. The sequence continues at coordinate 25,802,624 of NC_049217.1, read as the reverse complement.
TCACTTTTTGAAAAATGGGCCTGTGTTCTTTTTTCTTTTTTCTATTGACAGCCAAAAAAACTGTCATTCACATAAAACCTACAAAAGAAAAAACTAAACATACACCAAAATATGAACCCTGAGTTAAAGCTGAAGCACACTGAAAATCAGCCCATTGAATGAAGGCTGCAGATCTACTGGTTCTGGGCTCCTTGTGGAAAGAGCCCTCTACATACTATATCTCCCTCCCCCCCTCTCCCTCAAGCTCTCTCTCACACACACACACACACACACACACACACACACACACATACACACACACACACACACACACACACACACACACACACATACACACACACACACACACACACACACACACACACATACACACACACACACACGCATGCACGCATGCATGCATGCACACATACACACACCCACGCACGCACACACACACACATACCCATGCGTGCATACACACACACACACACACACACGCACACACATACACACGCACGCACACACACACACATACCCATGCGTGCATAGACACACACACACACACACACACACGCATGCACGCATGCATGCTTGCACACATACACACACCCACGCACGCACACACACACACACACACACATACCCATGCGTGCATACACACACACACACACACACACGCACAAACATTCTTTAAACTTGAATACTTTGGTTGAACCTTTAAACATGACATAATTACTATTGCTTAATCATAATGCAAAAAAGGCTCATATTCCAATTTACAGTTTATACAGAGTTATTTACAAAAGTGCATTTCTTAGGGAAAGCAAATATCGCAAAAGCTACAGATAAGCACAGATACAATCATGTAAGTGCCATTTTCAAATTCCATGCTTCAAGACCTATTTGATAAAACGAGTAAAAGGGTTTGTTTTTATTACAAATCAAAGGAGAGGTATATTCCTTGATTTTTATCTTTAAGTCATAATAATTTACATCTTCATTGATAAGAATTTATTACCTTCTTCCTTGTTAGAAACATCTACTTAAATGATATTGATGTTGTTTTATATAAGACTAAAGCTGTATGCCTAAACAGTAAAAGAAAATGGAAAAGTTTTGATAATTTTGTGGGTTTTTCCATTCTGATGAAAAAAAAAAAATCTGTTTGTAAAAATATAAAATGTAACTTTGACAAATATTATAAAATAAATCAAAGAAAATATGTAGGAAAAGTTGAATTGTATTGATGTTTTCATTTATTTAATTTGTATACATACAGTATTAAATAAATATTTCTTGTAGACAACTAAAACTAATTCCAGTTTGCATATTGCATATTCAGAAAAGCAAAACATCCACTGTAGGAATACCAATGGCCAATGGTGCACATTGTTAAGCCATCTGGAGATAACTAAAAATATATTTTATGCCAAATTTTAGAATAAACTAGTACACCTCCTGCAGTGTGTCTGGCACTAAACAGTCAATCTGAAAAGAATGAAATGAAAAAAAAAAAAAAAAAACAACATCAATATCATCACTACTTTTGTAATGTTTTTTTTTTTTGTAATTTCCTGTTTAAATTTCTCTTCTAGAAACATAAACATGTAATCTTATTATTTGTCATATACTTTTTCTTTAATGATATGATTCTAACAAGATCAATAATGATATCATGGTATTCTTTTGTCTGTGAATCATTTGCTGAATAATTTTGCCAAACCCATTGCTAGCCTGGTATGTAAAAACTTGTTCATATTAATCTGTTTTGAACTCCTCTACTGAACGTGATTCATCTCCATCTGCACTGTAGGGCTGCAACACACTGTGCCTCGTCTCTTTTAATATGCTAGCTTTCGCTTCAAATAAATAACGCATGTTAATCCAGTATGTTTTTGTCCTCTTTACCAAGCGATCTATGTTCAGTTGATGGTTTTTCTCTGGTCTCTCTCTCTCTCTCTCTCTCTCCCTCCCTCCCTCTGTGTGTGTGTGTGTGTGTGTGTGTGTGCGTGTGCGTTCTGAGAGTGAAACACACATAAAGGGTGAAGAGGTAAATTGTAAATTCCTCACTGGTCCATTTTCAGTCAGTAGCTGAGAGCTCTAATTTATTGACAAGTTCTAAATACCGGCACACACACATCTTAGAGCGCGGTGCCTGGTGGCGTACGGAAAGAGACGATGCTTATGGTTTCAGCAGTGGGCCTTATTCAGGGTGGATTGTATAGCGTGTATGTCTGCACATCAGTCATCAATATATGAAAGATTTTCTATTGCTGGATATTCCAGTGAGCTGGCTCACCTTCCTCGGGTTTAGCAAAGACCTACGCACTTCCCAAAACCAAAGAGTAAAAGAAAAAAGAAAAAAGAAAAAAATCCCATCCTTTCATCAGAAGAGCGGAGAAGTGTTCATTAAAGTCCAGCACAGTATATCAATGTCTTAGCTTTCGCGTTTTTTTTTCAATTTTTGTTTAAATTTTTGTTTAAATTTTAACTAGTAGCTTAATTTTGTATTTTCATATTATAATCAAAGCTAACATTGTAAATTGTGAACATATTTTACCTGACATTCACTTAGAGGAAGATCCTCTGGTTTATTGTTCTTCTTCCATTGTTACGTTACAGGGAATCCAAATTAAAATTCAACTGAAAAATATAATACTGAAAGTACACACAGTGTCCACCAGGGGTCGGTAAAGGAGAAAAATAATGTGTTTTATACTACTGTGTCCACTAGGGGCAGTGAAGCACTGTGATAAACAAGGACAGGCAACTGAAGTCATTGAGGCAGAGAGGCTTTACGCTGGAGCGTAGAGACACTGCAGCAGAAGCATTCCGGTTCCTCCATGGCGTGTGTGTTCGGTGTTTGGTTTGCATTTGAGTGTGTCAGTGTGTGAACGCTGAGAGAGAGTGTGTGAGTGCACTGAAAACCCATATTATGTCTTGAGGTATTTTGTGTTGGGAAATGAAACGTGTGTGTGCTGGACATACCAAGGTTGTTCACGGTAAGGTGTGGGGTGAGTGAGAGGTCAGAGACAGAATGCTTTCTTACAGAAGGACGAGCTGTGACATCACACTAAAAGCAAGAGCGAGTGAGACAGCAAGACTGTGACATCACACAAAGAGCAAGAGCGAGCAAGACAGCAAGAGAGAGAGAAAGAGGTGAGAATGAGAAGGAAATGCATGAATGAACGGTTTGTCGATTTTGAATGAATGTTTATTTTGTTTTTGCCATGTTACTATTCATTGTTAATTGCACTATTGTTATTGCAGTGTTTTTGTTTCAACAAAGCAATTTGTTGGTATAGCCATGCCAAATAAGCATAGCTGCATCTGAATCTAGAAGTGACAGGAAAAATCTTAAATCAGGGAAAAAAAACCTTGCACTCACTGATATTTCTTCTATTTTTTATTATTCTTTTTTCTTATTTAATTTACCTACCATACCTACCACTGTATATTTTATACGTCAGATGCTCTTGTCCTTTCTTTATTGTTAGTTTATATTGTGTGATATGTTATTCTATTACCTGATATTGCTCTGTGCTTTTGTGCTAGCGAAACGTTTTTTTTTTCCAAAATAAAAAGCCAAGTTAATCATATGCACAAAGCTCATACTCTCCATACATCTGCTTTAAAAAAGCAATTCCTAGATATTTTCCAGAAATTATGAAAGATGTCAGTTACAACTAAATCTTTCCCAATATTGTTTCACACAAGCTACATCCCAAAGTGGTGGTACCCATTGTTTTCTACATTCATTCAATTCAGCCCTGTGTTTCTTCACGTACCGATATCCTCTGTCATTTGGTTTCTTAAATTGTTGTGTTGCCACAAAGATACAAATCCTACACAAAAGTCCATGTGTGCTTAAACATGGATACTGTGACTCCATAAAGCATTTGCAAAGCCTCCCTATAGCATTTATTAGGTACTTACTGTAACATTACAACCGTAGAAGGTCAAAAATAATACATACATACATAATGTGGAGTTTTCATGTTCCGTGTCTGTGTGGGTTTCCTCCGGGTACTCCGGTTTCCTCCCACAGTCCAAAGACATGCAGGCTAGGTTATTTGGAGAGTATCAATTACCCCCAGGTGTGAGTGTGTGAGTGAATGGAGCGTGTGACCTGCGATGGACCAGCGAACTATCCAGGGTGCATTCCTTCCTCTCACCCAAGGCATGCTGGGATAGGCTTCAGCACCTCCCGTGACCCTGACCAGGAATAAGCGGGTATAGATAATAGATGAATGGATGGATGGCACTAAGATCATCATATGACTTGATATGGATTTACATTTCATATACTCAAAGATTATGCTTCTTAAAATTTAAACTAAGCTCAGTGTGGAAGACAAGCCATCCATAACAGCATAACAAATTGTTACTTTGCGAGCCACAGAGACAGAGTATGTGTAAGAACACTAGCAAGGAATAATTGATTGATTTAATAGGAGAGAGAGAGACAGACAAAGAGAGAAATGGAGAGAGAGAAAGAGAAAGAGAGATATATTTTAATTAATAGAGCATAGTATAATATAGTAATAGTATTTTGAAGTTAATTTCATAGTTAATAAATGTTATGTTACTGTCATTTATGCTGTTGTTGTTGCTGCTGCTTTAAACAAAAACATATACTATGGTTGATTTTTTGTTATCACTACGCTTTGGCAATATGAATTTTTTAATATGTCATGCCAATAAAGCATTTGAATTTGAATTTGAGAGAGAGAGAGATAGAGAGAGAGAAAGAAAGATAGTGAGAGATAGAAAGAGAGAGAGAGAAAGATATATATATTATATATATATATATATAGAGAGAGAGAGAGAAAGATAAATATATATATATATATATGTATATATATAGAGAGAGAGATAGAGAGAGCGTGCTGTTGTGGGTTTCGGGAGGTCAAGCCACCTGGCTCTCATTCATCAGCAGTTACGGACTGAGGTCAGGGGTCAGGGGTCAGGGGTCAGGCAAGAGTTTGTGACTCCATCCTCACTACAGCAAAGCCGCACAGCTCAGGGAGCGCCATCCTCTCCAAATGAAACCAAATGGAATTCATTTAAGATAGGCCTTATTAGCCTGATGGTTAATGACCTCCAACATAATGTATTTTACATAAGGCACTGGCGTTAAATACAACCATACTGTCATAGAAAGGCAACGTTAAAATGAGTATGCATGCACGCAAAAAAACAAAAAACAAAAAACCAAAAAAACAAAACTACAACGAACTCAAGGCAATCAGCAAACAGACACGTCCTGCTGATTCTGAATATGTTTAACGGCGGTCCCTCAGATTCAGGCGTTCACTGAGCTGTTCCCCGGGCAAGCGGCTGTTCCTTCCACACCCAGCGGGACTGGCACCGCTTCCGCACCCCAAAGGGCTCCGAGACAGGAGGCGGAATGACGTCTGTTTCTCGGAACGTTGGCGCGTTTGAGGACGCCGCGCGTCCGGGACCTCGTCTTCCTCGCCCGATCGCAGCGGCCCGTCTTCTACCGTGGCAGGCCTGGACGGGTCCCGGCGGCGCGACCCGGCCTGCATTTTTTTGTGATTCTCCTCCATTTTGTTTCGCCGCAGCGTACAGCCTTTACGCTCGCGGTCCGCGATCGCTCCGCTGCTTTTTTTCGCGTGTCCCAAAAGAGGATGTAATTTTGCTTTTGGCTCCGCTATAATTTGGTTCACTGATTGTTTTGCAAAGTGCTGTCCTGAGGCCGCTCGGTGCTTTGTAGATGTTTACTGTTTGTAGTTCATACTGGGATTTCAAGGCGTATTACTTCCTTAATGGCACAGAATGCCCCGTGCGTCTTTTTTTTTTGGTCTCAGATTATGCAGTCGGGTTGAAAAATCGATTTTTAAAGGTAAATAGGTGCAACGTGTATATTCAAGTTTAATTTGGTCCTAATGAGAAGTTTTGTGCTTTTCCCAAAGATTAGAGTTTTTTTTTGAGAAAATCACAGGCCTTATGTGTTTAGCTTACTTCCAGGGCCCAGCTCAGCCCAGATGGTTTTTCTCTCGCACCCAGTCTAAGGTTTTGCTGCAGTGTTCTATTGTATGTGTGTGTGTGTGTGTGTGTGTGTGTGTGACTATAGTCCCAGGTCCATCTGTAATGGAATTTCTTGAGTATCTTCTGCACAGATCATTCCAACCCCTCGGCTGATTGGCTGTTGGTAGTTGTTGGACTCAAAATGGAGCCCTATCTCACTACCATTTCCTAAAGTGAAGAATCCTGACCTTGACTTTTCATTCTTTACACCACGTTGTCTGTGAATATACATTTAAAAATGTCATGCTATGCTCTACCCTGCACTGTGCACTGTAGGAGCTTGTCAAAAAATACAACTATAAAAACCTTGAAATCAAAATGAATCACGTACTTATTAGAGATATATAGAGAATTATTTTGTTTTTATTTTGCTGCATATATTTGTATATGAGGTGTGCAGGCTAATCTTAAAGGTAATGGGTTTCTCAAGCATTTCCACTTCCTTTGTAGTCCACAGCTGCCTTCAACAAAGAGCTAGTCTTTGTTGTGCTTTAGGGTCTCAACATAAAAAAGGTGTAAATAAATCTGGATCGGGAAGTTATCTGTTTCTTTGTTTGTGTAAAAAAAATAAATAAATAAAATTAAAAAAAAAATATTCATTAGAGTTTTTCACTCCTCTGGCCAGCATGAAACACTTCATCATCTTTAGCCTTTTGGGCTTTGCTCATAAAGATCAAGGCGGATTTATGAATTATGCAGTTAATATTATGCAGGTGCACATTATGCACACTTAGCCGGGTTATTGGGCTGCGCGAGCCGCCGCTCCCCCCCCCCCCCGTTAAGGACGCACGACCGCGGGGGAGTCCGGACGCGGAAGCGGGGCTGCGGGGCGCTCGGCGAGCACGGACGGCGATCGGCCACGGACGGCGTGGACGACGCGGCGCGACCGCGGCCAATCGCTGCGCTGAACCGAGCCGCGCCGTCTTTACGTCCGAACGGCCCGAGCTGCAGATGTTTCACGCGAAAGGTTTTGCTTTCGAGTTGAATTCTATTCTTAGGCAGCGATAGTGTCCTAATTATTTCAGTATAAGAAACAAAATGGGGGTGGGGGGGGGGGGGGGGGGGGGGTGGGGGGGGGGTAGTTAAGCACATGAGGGCTCAGGACGTTATTGCCTGGCAACATGGCAGTGAAGCTGGTTCCGCACATCGAATCCCTCGCCGATCGGAGCGTTTCATATCTCCCTCTCTCTGAACTCCAGTTCAATTGGAAATGGTTTACAGTACTGCTATGCCACATTTGAATATATACCCCAAAGCGTTGTGTTCCTTCAAGCTTAAAAATATCAAGAGCAATATTTTTGGAGTGAGATTAAAAAAAATATAAAAAATAAAACAATTAATGGAAGCAGACCAGTAAAATTAAATGTACATATATGCATCCCACCAGCCAGTTTGTGTCCATATCTGTGGTATTCTTCAGCACCCTCCCTCTTATATTTCCAACCTGCCGCATTAATTTCACTCTTTGCCGTTTCTCTCTCTTTCTCTCTCTCACGTCCAAAGTTTCCCATACAGTCGGACAGTAAGAAGATGGCTTTACACATTACGCAGCACAAAGCCATCGGGTCTCCTCTGAATCAGATTTTAATTAGCAGCACGGGGAGACGGAGGAAGAGAGAAAGAAAGAGAGAGATGAGGAGAAAAGATGTGAGTAGGGGAGGGGGGACTGTGAGTGAGAAGGAGGGAGAATGGGGGTGGGGGTGGGGGGGGGGGGGGGTGGACTGCTGAAACAGAGTATAAAAGGAACATGCCAACTTTCGATTATGGATTCTTGGCTGCAGTTCCATGCCCGCTTTGAGTGTTTTCCTTTACTTTTGTAAAAAAAAAAAAAAAAAAGAAAAGATTTTTCTTTGGGAAGAGATTGGCAAAATTAAGAATTCCCTGCGGCCATAATATTCAAAAAACAAAAAAAAAGCAAAAAAAAAAAAAGCAGCAAATGCACCATGGTTCTCGATTTCCACGGTGTCGAGACGCAAGGACTATAAATACAAATTTGGACTGCTGAACTCTCCTCAACATTTTTGCTTTTTGAAAGTTTGTTTAAAAAACAAAAAAATAATAAAATAAAAAAACATCATTTTTCAACTATCTGAAAATTTCCTCTCATGCTGACCCACAATGCCCCAAGCCCCGCCCCCTGGGTAAGAGTGGGAGGGCTGGCCAGGCAGCACTCATCCATTTCTTTCCTTCGAACAGTTTTATTCTCATATCTTTAACACAAAGGGCAGTGCAGGAAGAAGAAGGCTCCCACAGAAATGTATTAGCATGGGTAAATATGCGCACTTGAGTCAGAAAACCTCGCTCTACATGAGAAGACTTAACTTCACTATTTTATTTTATTTTTTTGCTCTCCCTCCTCAGATAACAGAGCCCAAGGGGAACCATCATCACATGAATAAATCATTCACACACACAGACACACACACACACACACACACACACGCGCACACACACACACATACAAACACACACACACACACATACACACACACGCACACATGCAAAGACAAACACAGACACACACGCACACATACAGACCTGCTTCTTTTTAACAATATGCGCTGCTGCAGTTAGTAAAAACCTGCAATAATGTGAATACTCAACCCACCCCCTCTGGTTCAACTTGCAAAGACATGACAGATGACTCAGTCAGTGCTCTCTGACTCTGCTCTCTCAGTCAGCGTACCCTGGCTCTCATTGGCTGTGGCTGAGAATTCATTAGTGACATTAAAATAATCATTAGCAGCGCCATCCTCTTGAATGGCACAATAATTCCCTCAGTGACAATAATAATGTCCCAGCCTGGTTCCAGCTCTACAGTGGGAAAGAGCTATAATGAGCCAGCCTGGTTCCAGCTCTACAGTGGGAAAGAGCTATAATGAGCCAGCCTGGTTCTCGCTCTACAGTGGGAAAGAGCTATAATGAGCCAGCCTGGTTCCAGCTCTACAGTGGGAAAGGGCTATAATGAGCCAGCCTGGTTCCAGCTCTACAGTGGGAAAGGGCTATAATGAGCCAGCCTGGTTCTCGCTCTACAGTGGGAAAGAGCTATAATGAGCCAGCCTGGTTCCAGCTCTACAGTGGGAAAGGGCTATAATGAGCCAGCCTGGTTCTAGCTCTACAGTGGGAAAGGGCTATAATGAACCAGCCTGGTTCTAGCTCTACAGTGGGAAAGGGCTATAATGAGCCAGCCTGGTTCTAGTTCTACAGCGGGAAAGGGCTATAATGAGCCAGACTGGTTCCAGCACTAGAGAAGGAAAGGGGTATAATGTGCTGGCCTGCTTCCAGCTCTACAGTGGGAAAGGGCTATAATGAGCCAGCCTGGTTCCAGCTGTACAGTGGGAAAGGGGAATAATGAGCCAGCCTGGTTCCAGCTGTACAGTGGGAAAGGGGTATAATGAGCCAGCCTGGTTCCAGCTCTACAGTGGGAAAGGGCTATAATGAGCCAGCCTGGTTCTAGCTCTACAGTGGGAAAGGGCTATAATGAGCCAGCCTGGTTCCAGCTCTACAGTGGGAAAGGGCTATAATGAGCCAGCCTGGTTCTAGCTCTACAGTGGGAAAGGGCTATAATGAGCTAGCCTGGTTCCAGCTCTACAGTGGGAAAGGGCTATAATGAGCCAGCCTGGTTCCAGCTCTACAGTGGGAAAGGGCTATAATGAGCCAGGCTGGGTCCAGCTCTACAGTGGGAAAAGGCTATAATAAACCATGTTCCAGTTCTACAGTGGGAAGGGGTATACCAGGGGTGCACAACTAGGGCCAATCCATTTCAGGATTTTATGCCAACATTTATTAAATTAGCCCAATCATACCTTGATAGCTAGACGTGTGTATAAGCACCAGCTACAGCCGAGGCGTACTGCATGTGTATCCTAGAGATTTCACTGTGCTCAAGTACAGGAATGAAGTAGTGTCTATATCTGTGGTAATATACAGATATACTAGATCCATGGTAATCAGTTGGAACAAAAACCAGCACGCAGATCGGCCCTCCAGGACCGGAGCTGTGCACCCCTGTAGTATACTGAGCCAGCTGAACTGAGCTACAGAGCGGGAAAGAGGCAGGATCTCTCTCAACATGTCAGCTCATCTCACGGGTAAAGCCATCCCAAAAACCCGTCACCTCCAGGAAAGGCTAATGAAAAGCCATTACGCACGCCCACGAGAACAAGAATCGGCCAGAATTTGGCCGTTCCCCCCCCGGACGTGTGAGAAGACCCCCAACGAACTGGGGGGGCCAAACCCAGCAGCTTGACCCAGGCAGCCACAGAAACACACGGCTCGACAAAGCAAACGTCAATAAATGAACACATCACCCGTATAAATATTTGAATTATTTATTTGAATAAATAAATGAGTAAACAGACAGTGATAAAAACGGACTCCGGCGTGTTCTCCCACACAGTTAAAATAAGGACCAGTTTCGGGGGGGGGGTGGTGGTGGTGGGGGGTGGGGGGGATGAGTTCTCCCCCATATCTGCTGTCAGTCCATGTGTTTTTTTTTTGTTGTTTTTTTCTTTTTTAAATCTAAAGTCGTTTGCATAACGAGGGCCTCCCTAAAGGAGTCGGGGTTTCAGTATTGTGTCTGTTGCTCTTGCACTCAAACTTCATTCGTCCATTTTGTTGTCAATCAAATATAAATCGCGGAACAGAACGGTCTCCCGTTCGCTTTTTTTTTTTTTCTTCTTTTTCTTTTTTCCCTGTGAGGAAACTGAACACAAAATGTCCGCCCCGCGTCAATGAGCTGAAAGCTGCAGATCCAGCTCCCTCACATAGATATAGAACTACTAGATTGGATGCGGCGCTCTGCGAGTTGTGCGCTGGCCTCAACCGGTTCAATGCGGTGTTCTGCAGGAGCAGACACAGTGAAGAGCCACCTGACTCTGACACAGCAGCATCTACCACAGATTTACATTTGAAACGTGAAATGAACAAAGACTCATTGATGAATGGTTTCTGTCCAATATGGCCACCACTGACTCACATCCATTTAAACGTTACACTCTACGGGCTTAGCCAATCTATTAATTTTATATCTGCGGTTTCCCTCCTCCCAACAAACACAAACTCCCTCCCAACATGGCTGCCGTCCCTCTACTCGCAATGCTTCCCTGTGGCAGCTCGAAGTCCCCTATGTACCCATCCCTCTACCCTTCCTGCTGGGAATGTCAGAGGTCAAACATTAACAACATGTAATGGATTATATTACATAAAAATTGTGCCAGGAAGATTTTTTTGTTATTTTTATTTTGTATGCAAAATCTTTCTTGCCTTTTCGTTCTCTTTCACTCTCTCTTTACCCAGTGGAGAGAGGTCACAGCAAAGTAAGAGAGAGAGATAGAGAGAGTGTGAGAGAAAGAGCGAGGTGAACCAAAGCAGAGAGAAAACTGGAATGAAGAAAAGAGAGGCAGAGAATTATCGATAGAGATGAGCAGATCAGAGGAGGGAAAAAAATAGAAGGAAAGAGGAGAGAGACAGA